>NW_010263048.1:46079-79665 GCF_000690775.1 Eurypyga helias
TTCTCCTGTTCAAGCTGATTCATCACACTATTTCTATTTTTCTGGTCTCAGATAAATTTCTTCTAAGGACTGCTTGAAAGCATTTGGAGGTATCCCGTCTGGTGAGGTCTTGAAACTTGTATTTCTTTTTTTCCTGGAAAAGGCTGTTCTGCCCTGCTGGCAAGCCTGCCTTCTTTCCTCAGGCACTATTTCTCTGATACAAGAGCTCATTTGCTAGAAATGATGAAGTTTCTGCAATGGCTTTAAGCTGCCAAGCAAGCCTTTTTACTCCATGGGCTAATGCAGGTCCATTCCAAACAGATCAGCAATGTATTATGACAGCCCTGTGTTGTGCACATTCTCAAGAAGCACCAAACCTGCATGTGAGCCTGTTCTACTGTGACACATTTTCCATCTTTTTAACTAGTTTACTCCTTCCTGCCACTATCTAGCTAAATACAACTTTTCCTTGCTTCTCATATATGTATTTTGAGTTGAAGGTACTAGTTTGTAAAGCTTGTAAGCTGATGATTGGTGATTCTGTTATTTTTCTTGGTGCTTTCCAATTAGATGATTTTCTCAATGTTCTTTGAATTTCCTCTTCCATGATCTGCACTTCATTTTGATGAATCACATCATTCCATTCATGTGTTGTTTTTTTCAGTCTGCTTTGCCAAAGGGTTATATGATGCCTCCCATTCCAATTGTTCATTCCAGAAATCAGTCATGCTTAGTTCATTTGTCACTTTATTCTTCTCATCTTTCTGCTTGACAGTTTGAAAGATTTCCTCTGGTCATCTCCACTTCACTGGTAATGGTGTTGTGTGTGTATTCCTTTACTTCTCTTGTCTGTATCAATAAGTTCTCCTTCAACTCCACCTCAGCTTCTGCAGTCTTATGAAATGAGATTAAGGTTCTTTTTTTCCTGTGATTGCATTAGTATTGATCTACTTTTCAATTTCCCCTTATTCACATCAACCCAAGTAAAGCTGCTGTCATTACAATGTTCCTGTAGACACATGGGGCAGGTACAGGGCGGTTATGAAATGGACCCATGCTTATGAATCAATCAGTGTAATTGTAGACATGGAAAAGGTTTGAAAATGTAAATTATGCAACATCATTCCTATTTAGATCAGCTTCTTATTATGGCGAGGTCTTTTAAAGTAAAACTGTACTATAGGAATCTTTCAAGATTCTTTACCGATCTTTGAGGAATTGTTGCACCCTCCCAGGTGAAATGCTTATTGCATAAATGCATATATAATGTTATATTTCACACTAAAAGTGAGCAATTAAAACACAAAATTATACAGTATATTATGTTTCTCTTTCTCTCCCTTGTTGTCTTAATGGACGAAATAGGAAGGAAAGGTGGCAGAATTCCTATGGCTTTCTATTCACAACTTCTGTGCCAGCTGAAAGCTGAGGTTTCTCAGGCTGAATATTATCATCCTGTCTGAAGAAAAGTTTTAGAATTTGAAGGATAAAGGTTGTAGTGTTTGGTTTTACTCTCTTCTGGACATCAGAAGATTTTTATTATTTTTTAATTTAGAAAGATCAATATTTTCATTGTGCTTTGTTTCTGAATTAGGTAATAGAATTTAAAATGTGTTATACTGAGTGACTGACCATGTGGCTTAGGTCAGGATTGACAACATTATGGTCTGTCACATGTCAGGGAACCAGTTTTACTAAATGTATTATTTTCTGGTTAATCAACCAGAGAGACAACTGTGTGTGTTCTTTGAACACTGAGTTTCTGTGCATTTTGATAAGTGTTAGACCTATCTGCATAATGTTAAAGGGCCTACTTTACTTTCAAGTGCTCACTCACAAATCATTGTAAATAAAATGTATTTTCTGAGACCTGTGCCTTGACAGAAAACATAGGAGTCTGTTCTTCCTCTTGAAAAAGTCGTTGACTTGCATACAACATAGAGGCACTAATTTAAATTTTAAATCTGCTTACTGGAGAGAGGAATGTGTTTTGAAGCCACAGTTTCATAATTTGGAACTAGCTAGAGCATCTGTTCTTTTGCAGATAAAGGGCAAGTGTAGTCTGAATCACATTACATCAACCATTATTTTATCTCTGTGTTGTTGGTATCCTGGCACTTACCCTCATCACTTCTGTCTAAACTTTTGAATTTTGGAAGTGAATTGTGAGAAATATTTTATTTCCACTTTAGGTTTCAATTTGTTGCCTACCATTTGTTCTACATCCTTTCTTCTTCACATTGTTATGCTACATTTGTCAGCTCTTTCGAAAGTGTATATTATGAAACACATAATTAAGTAGGAATCACTATACAAAGTACGACTTCTAAAAAGTACCAGTACTTCAGAAGTAAACCCTGTTAACACACTTATTTTCCCTCCTTCTGCACTGCTTTCTTCCTCTCTGCATTAACTCTGTACCTGGGGGTATACAAAAGTCATAGCAATTACTGTGTTTAAAAACTACTTTACGCAACCTGAGAAGCACTGCATAAGAAAACAGCACATCCACATTAAGGTAATTCTTTGATCTTTTAGGGTCAGCACGAGCCTCTCCTGTGAATTCTTGTCCATTACAATAAAGGAATGACTAAATCTTTCTCATGCACTCTCGAAACAATCTTTCTCTTAGGCTATGAATCTTTGGTGCATAAATATAGTTTGCTTAGTGATGTCTAGACTAGCTTTAATATTGCACAGCCGCTAGCAATGAAGTATAACTTTGGCAGTACCCTTGTCAGCCCCCTTAATAAGTCTGTGGGGTTTTAACCCCCATACTGCTGATTTCTGTGTAAAGTCATGGAATTTAGCTAAATCTTTTACAGTCCCTGGATATGACCACTAGTTTCAAAACCCTAGTATGAATAGTTCTACACCTAAAATATCATGCTTTTTAGCAGTCAGTTATGAGAAGCCACTATACAGGTGGATAGTTGAGTGGGTTAGAAACGTGAGAAGAGCTTAAAGCTAGTCTTGGCTGTGCAGTAGTTTCTTAAATTTCTTTAAGAAATACTGTAAACTCTCTCTGGATCTGTTCTTTCAGTGTAAAATGGAATTTCTAGTGCTTCCTGATCATGTGTGTGTATATATATACACTCACATACCCAAACACGAAACCATGTCCGTCATTGTCCTTAGCATTGGGAAGAGCCTGGTAAAGCTATTGAATATTTAACACTCATAAATAAAAGTGGGATTCGTATCACTCAATGATAGTTGTCTAAAAATTTAGGCATCTAGGATCTCCCAATAATTAAGAGGGGCTGAAAACTTCAGTCTTGTCTGCCTCAGACACCTATTATCAGATGGAATTAATCACTGCTTTGAAGGTGCATATGTCTCCCCAGGGATGACAGAAGTTGCTGGATTATGCTAAAATTCCTACTTTTAGAGACTATATTTGATTGAGGTTCATATTCTAAATGGAAATTTCTATCATGGCTGTAAGTAGAAAATACTGTTTGTTACCTTAAGATGAACCTGGCATCATCAGAGATGATGGTACCAGGAAACAGCACTATCAGATAGTCCTAAACACATACACCTTCAAAACTTGGAGACAAAAAAAAAATTTTAGAAACTGAAGGAGGAAAAGAAAGTAAATGAGTAAAGTGCATTTTTTCTTCTGTTCTTGGTCTTTCTCTGTTCTTTTCATGCTTTCTGGGATGTGATAGCATTCCACAGAAATCTTGCCAAATATTTTATTATTGACAGCATCTAAATTCAGGGTGATGAAATCTCTAGGTATCCTGCCATACCTGGGAGAGGAGGGAAGTCTGTTCTCCACACCATTCTACTGTTTTTCCCCACTGAAGACTGAGGACCCTAAAGGGTTTCCAGCTACAAAGATTCCCAACAGGTCTGCAGCAGCCATGGTCAGCAACTACTGGTGGTGATATCTGGGGGACAAAAATGCTCAGATGGAGGAGATTGAAGCACAAAAGAAACTCCTATCCAGATTGGGTGTTGTCTTCTCTTTACTACCTGACACACTTGTTCGCTTCAGTCTTCATTGTTTTTTATTGCCAGTTCTACACAAAATCAATAGGAAATCCTGACTGGGTCACTTAAGTCTGAGGTAGCCTTTAGTGAGTAGCTGTGAATGTAAAATGAGTATCAGTAACATTATACCACTTTAAATACCCACCTTTATGCAACAGAGAGTACAGAGAAGGTGTGCCTCCACGTAAGATTATAACTCAAATCTTCAAGCACACATTTATTCAGCAAAAGCATGGTTAAAATTTTGCAAACTAAAAGTGGCATGTAGACACTCATCTTTCACTGAGATTAGAGTAAATCCATTGCATTACTAAGCAACCATCAGCTTTTTGCTTTTTTACATCTTACTCTGGAGAGCTAAGAGGTGTTTGGCGAATGGTTAGGAGCATATTTTGACCAAGATGTCCAAGAAGAGAGCTTCACTTTTTTTCCAAATATGTTGTTGGTGTTCAGCACAGTCTCTGAACGTGCTTGGAAATCTGAATAAAATGCGTAACAATAGGTAGTGAGAAAGGGGGAAAAAAAAGCTATGTTGTTAACTTGAATGATCTCAAGTTGTGCCTGCAATTGTGGCACTATTGGCGAATTTAAATAATGATGGTTTTGACACTTAAAACTGAATGTATAGAGAAAGCTACTTTGTTCAATTCTGCATATTCTGAAGTCTTTGCTATGAAATAATTGAAAAATATTCTGCCCATGTGTGCTGAAATATACTCTCTTTAGAAGTTTGCTTGCTTAAAGGTCATTCACTGCTGCCTGAACTGGATAAATAACAGGATCTGAGGACCTATTTATCATAAGAAAAGACATTGTATAAAAGAACAGGGTGGTAACATTCCCTTTCCAAACAGCTGTGCTGCAACATTGTTGATTTCTGAGCACCTTGTTTCTATGTAAATTATTTGTGGGAGATCTGAGAAAAGAAATTATAATGATGATAGAGCCAAAGAGGCAAAGTTCTTACTCTGTGAAATGTGAAACATTTTACACAGTTCTGACTGTCTTCCTAAAGATGAAGATCCACACATGCATATGTTAGCTTGGACAAGAGATTAATGGCTACTGGACCCATGATGGAAGTTCTTCCACTATTTAATGGGTATGAACACAGAGAACTGACAGAACTTTTTAGGATAATGAAGGTATAAATCTTTTGGGATAAGAAACTGTTGTGTAGGAGATAGACTATTAACTCTGTTGAAATAATCACTGTATCTAATTACCCTAGTTTTGGTTTGTAATTTTTGCATGACTGCTAGAAACTTGCTTTAATAACAATAAGGAGAAAGATCATCCAAGTAAGAAGAAAACAAACTGTGTTGAGAAGAAAATCTTCCTGACTGGTGATTTTTATGAGCTGTAGGATTTTCTGAAAGGTAGTAAAGCCTTGTCTCTTGGGACCTATGTAAGAAAATGGGAAAGGTGTAAGCACGTGCACAATGGCAAGCACAGTTTGTTAAGGCTTATCCATTTTAAATTGCAACAATAATCAAAGTCTTTAACTTTTTAAAAACACATTACCCTTTGGTGCATCTTCAATTCAGAAGACACTAGAAAAGCCAAGCAAATATTGTTTCAGTTCATTCTGGAATATGAACATCTTCACCGACACTTGTCTTGCTCTGTCAACCCACAAAGGATGAAAAACCAGCAGTTTTTTTCATTCACTTAAAAATTGTAGCATGGCTGTAACCAGTGAGACGTATGACACAGCATCTCAGAAACTCAATCCTAGAAAGTGTGGGGCAGTTGCTGATGCTACCAGGCCTGGGATGGACACCCACAGCGTGATGCCAGTGTGGTTGGGCCGCCTATATTGGTATTCTCCTGTTTGCCAGGGGAAGAAATTTACTTTTCCAACCTGTCGTCCTGGCTACAAGGACATGTTTGACTTCTTCCAGTTATTTGGAATAGTGGGTTGATCTGTTTTCTTGCTCTGGCTGTGGTGATCAAGTGCAGAGCTGCTTGAAAGACACCCCTGGACAGCACTGGTTGTGTAATTTGCATGACTTATTACACTCTTTTTTTTGTTCCCTCTCTTCCCCACTCATGTACCTACATTTCTCTGCCTAGGTCTAATCCAATCCCTAACTACTTTTTCCCCATTTGTGCCAGTTTTCAGACATTTGTACCTGTATTTGGTATTTTTGTTACTATTGCTTAGATAACATTAACTATAGTACATTACTATAGTATTACTGATCTGATCATCCAGGCACTGTTGACCTTGCAAGACTTGACTGCCCCAGAAGTGTCCAATGCTTCTCTCTAGTTACCTGTGAAGTTTGGCCATTTCGCATATTGCTTCCCCTTAATCACCTGTGAAATGCAGACCTCTCCTAAAGCGCTCTCTGTAACTTTTGATAGCATCTTGCACTGTTATCTTTCACATCCAAAGGCTTCTCAGGTACAGTTCATCCTGTGGGTTTTCATGCCATGTCCAGCTCAGCCTCACAGGTCTCTCTCCAACAACCTTGGCACCTGCCTGCAGCCCACAGGGTCTGTGCTCTTTCTGTCTTTCTCTTATTTTAGTCTGCCTGGCATATTTTACTCTTTCTAAGGTTTGTTTCCTTCCCTACTTTTCAACTTCTGTTTTGGAAAAAAAAAATCTTTCCATAAATAACTATAAATAATACTTTAAAAGAGCAATTTGCTGTGGTCTAACCTGTATGTGTCTGTAGCTGCTGTAAGAAAGAGTGAGTCAGAGTATGGAGTGCCCCGTATGAGTTCTGATGTCACGTGTGATTTTATACCACAGTATGATAAAGAAAATTAGGTCATAGTTTGAATTTCCTTGTCTTGGTGAAGAAATCTGTGATCCCCTGAAATATTGCATTGTAATTCTGACCCATCCAGCTAGAAAAGGGTCCCACCTCTAAAAGATGGAACATAGAACCAGACCCCTGATGTATGTAAGAACAGAAAGACTGAGGCTTTGGGAAATTTAGATGAATATAATTACTACTGTGAATATACCTTAGATCAATGTGTTCAATATGTTAGCAGTGTTCTTCTAATCTTGTGGGTGTGTTTCAGAGTGGCCTTCTGAAAGGCTCATGATAGATTAGTCTACTCTGAAATAAAAAAAAAAAAAAAAAGCCTGCAGCTCCATAGGTCTCTTCAAATAAAAATTGCTAGCATTCTTAAACCCTGAGCCCAGTGCTTGAGATCTTGCCCCTGAAAAACTGGATCTGCACTCAGTCATAAATTATTCATTCATAAAACATCACATACATTAAAAAGTAACTAATTTTTTGTCAGAAGCACCTCTGAGCCTTTTTATGCTCATAAGAAAATTTTAGGCAGAGATTTAAATGCTTGCACATATCAATTCTTTCCATCTCCCTAGATAAAAGGAATGTTACAGTTGGTGAGAGTTAATGTTTGCAAAAGTGCACTATTTCATACAATTTCTACCAGTGTTGCCAAATGTGTTTTAAATTTTAAAGGTTGCTTTTATAAAATAAGATACACACACACCTTGCATTACTTTCTCATTTGGAAAAAAAAAAAAAAACTGGTATATGTGCATGCGTTTGTGTGTGCACATGTGCCCTCTTCTATTTCACAACAAATCCTGCCATCGGACAAAGCCATTTACAAAGCAGACATAACACAGATTGTACCCTTAATACTAAGAAATCATTTGCCAGTTGGACGTGTTTAACACACACTATGAACTGAGGACAAATTTGGCAGTTTTTGTTTTGGCTTCAACTGCTAAAAAACTTTCTGCAATAGAGCTGACTTCCAGTTTACACAGTATAGATGTGTTATCCTTATGATAAAATCCCAGTGCACCAGGAATTGGTGTTCCATTTCTGCTTTCCATCCCCCATATTTTTTTCCAATTCTTATCATTGCTGATGGTTGCTGTTCAATATTTTCTGTACTTTCAATGTGGTTAGAATCTCTGCCTTTCTTTGATATTGCCACATCTGGTCTTCTCACACATATTCCAACTCCATTGAGTGAGGTTTGAAAAATTTGGTAATGCTTTTTAATTTCTTATTTTCTACATCTTTGTGTCTTATGAAGATGAGATTCCTGTCTTACTAGCTGCACATTACTGCCAACTTTCTAATGTAGTAACTTATACTTATCTCTAGACAGTTGACTCTGAGCTAATGAGGCCAGGTCATACACTTTATTGTCTGAATTCACATTTTCTCTATCATCTGTCTTCTCTCTTTATATTAGCATATCTTATGCAAATGACCTATTTCAAGCAGGCATAGTTAAAACTTTAGGCTGTTTTGTCCTTCCTCCTTTGTCAGGTCACTTTTCATTTTCTATTTTATTCAATAAGGTTTCATAAGAGATACTCCATGGGGTGTGGGTTTTTTTTTTTTTTCTCTGCCTGGGCATCTTTTGGTTTAATGACTTATTATCAGAAATAGTATATCCCTCAGATAGTGTTGGTTTTGATCCAGTAAGTTCATCTTTCATAGTTTCTTGTCATTACTCATTGTATTCCCTGACATCCTTCAATGATGTCATCTTTTCTTCTGTATGCTTCATGCCAACATAAAGTCACTTCAGGTCAGAGTTCATACAGTGCTAACTTCCTCCTGCTGTTCCTGTCAGATTCCCTTAAATCCACTTTTCATCAAGTCACTAATCCCAGGCATATGATCTAATTGGGTGGTATGTTGCAGCTTCTTAAGTAAGCCTAAGCATTACTCAATTTCCCTTAAAAATACTTTTTATTTTCTTTGTTTCCTTATCATAATTCATTTCTCAAACTCCTGTCCAAAGCTGTCTACATCTGCCTTGCTGGACTGCCCATTCTGTGGCATTTGTGTAATTCCTTTCAGTATCCTAAATACTGAATTTAGTTATGTTTAAATACTAGCTCTCCAATTTCAGAAAGTTTTCACTGAGGAATTAATGTCAAGGAAAACCTGCATATATTCAAGCTCTATAAAACATATCGGAACTGGCCTTTTCTTTTAGCTTTCCAATAAATTTTCCTATACGTTTCAGGTTGTTCAATATTTGCAACTAAAAAAACCCAAGGATATAAGCAAGGAAAAAACCCCTAAGCCTTTCCTAAACTTGTTTCTTCCTGCTGTATCCGTCCATTCTTTTCTCTATGCAGCCTATTTTAATTTCTAATAGCAGGTACCCTTAAAAATTCAAACGTACTCTTGCAAATTTCTGTCAGTGGATACTGTTTTGTATAATGCAGTGTAATCTACTCGGCTAAACTGCAGGCTTTTCCTGATTTGTTTGGCAAAACTTTACTCTCCATGTTGTCTTTGCTTGCTATCTGATGGCTCCTTACAACCTGAAACTTTGGCATCCTTCTTTTTCTCCAGGAATCCTACCGTTACTTTCAACATGCTTGACATCTTTTTTTCTTTTTTTTTTTCTTTTTTTGCTATTAATACTGGTAATGCAGTTCACTTACATCCAGATCTTGGGGGGAAAATAAAAAGAACGTAGTCTTTAATTTTTAGCTGGAACACTTTATAACAATATTTTTCATTAACAAAATCTTTCTTGACATCATTCAGCTAAATGCATTTTTTCCTGATGGTTTACATTCATTTTTTGAGCAGAAGATCAATGTTTGAAAAATTCTTAACTGATTTTCGATTCTCGTTGTTTCCAGTTGCTTTCTAGTTAGGTAATTATGTCTGAACATCCTCATCTGTGATCTGCACTTTGTTTTGATTAATCACACCATGCTATTCACACCTGTGTTTTTTCTGTCTACTTCTCAAAGAAGTCCTTGTTTAAATCAAGCATACATTTTCTTCATAAATTGTTGAATTCTTCTTAACTTTGTTTCAGTCGTCTGCCCAATTTTTTTTAATTTGCAAATAACTGTTTTAGTGGAATCATGAGCAATGTTAGTAACAATCTGGAAGATTGTCCCACATGTAAGCTGAAATAAATGCAATATTACTAACTTTAAGTATGCTCTTCTTCAAAATAACTCTCCCATTCTTTAAATCTGATTTTGAGGAGCTCTGTGGTAAGAAAAACATATATAAATTTTTAACTAGGAATGATAAGGACTTCTCAGATTTGTTACCAAGTAATGATTTGTTCAAGTTTATATAGAAGATGTCTTTTATCACTCATTGTGAATACAGTAAATATGCATTAAAGGTGATATTTTCTACAGGTGCTGTTTAAAAGAAGACACACTTAAAAATCAAGGATATCTTTCTTTAAGTGAAGGTATATAAGAGCCTTTCCAGCTTTGAGCACTAGAAAGATTTGCTTCTCTGCCAGTCTCACAATTGCCAAAAAAAGGACAGGTCTTTATCCTGCAGTTAGTACACAAAAGTCGTAGGTGACCTGCTAGCACGCCTGACTGCATTTGCTCGCTGAAGAAAGTAGTCTGGCAAGAATCCCTAGATGAAGCTACCATCTGCTCGGCCTTTGCATTTTCTGAAGAAGGCTTCTCCCCGCCCTTGCCAAACATCTGTAGAGGAATCAGTGTTAGACAATGCCATGCTTTGGTTTTCCATGTCAGTGTCACAAAATGAGAATTGAGATTTTGGCAACTGCCTAGGAGCACGTGATGCTTGGCACCAAAGGATGTGATGAGGAGAACATAATTCAACACAAAAGCTCTTAGTAATGTAATATCTGGCCCAGAATTTGCTGACTGCTTGTTAATTACTGAACAATCCTAAACTGTCTGACCAAAAACCTACCCTATGTCTCCTCAGCTGCTTGTCCCAGATGACTAATAACATCTGTTTTTGAAAGGAGTCCAGGAATGTCTTTGTAGTGCCTTTGCTTTTCCACAGCTCTAGCCAAATGTCTATGTACCGAGAACCCTGAAACTCTCAGCCAAAACCTCTCCCTTCTGGTACTTCTTCCACAAACATGTTCTCTGTTATATTTCAAAAACAGCTGATCCTGAAATATGTCCAAAAGGAAGGTTGAGCAGAAGGATTCTTTGATTAGGAATTCTCTTAACATTTAGAAAAAAAAATATGGCTTCTTTGTTGTTACCATTAGTGCAAGTAACAGAGAGAAGAAGGCAAACATACAAAACATAAAGTCATTAGACAAGAACCAAGAGGTAACAGTCTCTAAATGCAGCTGTGAGTAACAACAAAAATAAGAGGGTGTTTTGTAGACAAGACATCTGTTCCTGTATTTTTCTAAGTTTCCAGAGGCATTTGGGGAACAGGCACTAGATATCTTCTGACATGAATTTTTAGAGGTGACATCTTTAAAAATTTCTTTATCAAATGCTTCTTTAGAAACTTGTATGTAGTTTTAATAAAAAAGGTGATCAGTTTTTAAAAATCAGCTACAACTGAAAGAGAAGCCACAGCAAAGGTTTATTTTCTGAACAGGTATCTGTCTTATTTCTGTCATACTTTGCAAATGCTAATGTTGCAATGTTTATAAAAGGAGAGCAGGATTATTCCTTGGTCAAAAATGCCCTGTTCACTCTCATCTGAAGTACTTGTCAAAGCTCCATGACTAGTTTAATCAGTTTTATTCCTTAAATGGCGTTCCAGCACAGGCTTTATTCGTAGTCTGAGTTTTAACAATACCATGTACTAATCCTGCCAACGCACTTCAGAGACTTTTCTCTTTAACAAAAGCTTTCCTTTCCTTATTCTGTGATATGGTCACATCTACTACCTAAGCCAAAGCAATACTTAAATTTGACCTGTAAGTAACTTAGATTTTTAACAAACACTTTTATGCCACTGTATATCTTAGTCTCTCCAGATGGCTTAGTTAAAATCTTGACACCTTCAGGTGGAACATTGGAATATGTGGAAACTAACAATTTTGTCCATTTTATATGTAGCAACATGCCTTTCTTATAATCCCTCTCTTCAGTTTGGTTACTTGCCATTTAAATAGGTACTATTGTTCCATCTGCTCAAATATGTATGCTAATCTATCCTTTGTCTCCTCAGTCTTAATAACTAAATGAGAAACAGTGAGAATCAGCAGCAATCAAATTTATGCTCCTCTCCCTGTCTCACTCCAATCACTTCTCTTAAATCTTCTACCTGGTGCCACATCAGAGAATGTTTCTTCAACTCAGTTCTGTGGGTGAAATGGGAAGGGGTCTCCTACAGTTTAGGAGAAAAATTAGAGACATTAGGATGGGACCGAAAATGACCAATGGAATGATCCATCTTGTGTAAGTCAGTGGGAAATGCTAAGGATTGAGAGTTCTCTGATTTTTTTCCTAGGTATTTTCAGGTGTGTGGCATTAGATAGGGACTTACAATCACAGCTTTGGATGCCCTCCTAGTAACAGTCCTGGATAATGGTTCCCATGAACTGAACAGTGTTATTCCTTTTCTTTACAGTAGGAGGATGGTGCCATCATTCATTTTCTGTAGTAAAGTTTAATTACTCTGGACATTGTGAAAGCAGAAAAAAAATCAGTAAAGGCAGGCTGCGGCAGGTTCTTTGTATTGCAGTTTGAACAGTTAGCTAAATCCTCTGACTTTTACAAAACAAATTATCTCCATCTATTCTGAAGACAGGTCAGTTTTATAAAACCACTTGAGTTAATTTGTCATTATATTGGTGAGAAAGTTGAAATTAAATTAGCTATCCAGGACGTTTGACTGCTTATTGCTTACTTCAGTTGGAAAATGTAATTTGTATTTATTTGTTAAATAAACTGTCTTTAGCATAATGAGTTTCTGGAATGTGTGAACTGCAACCTGAATCAGGAAGGTTATTAAGAGAAAAGGAAGAAATGCCAAATAGCTATATTGCAATTTATAGAATTGTAGAGTCATTTAGGTTGGAAAAAACCTTTAAGATCAAGTCCAACCATTAACCTAACACTTAAGTCCACTGCTAAATCATGCCCTTAAGTGCCTCAGCCACCTCCCTGGACTGCCTGTTCCAATACCTGACAATCCTTTCTGTGAAGATATTTCCTATTTGTATATTGGAGTTATGTTTATTATCAGGGTTTCCAAGAATAAGAATAATAGTCTTGTGCTAGAATTCAGACAATATATCTGGGCTCTTAAAAGTGTTCTGCATTTTGTTTAATGTTCTCATCACAAAGCTTGATTTGTGTAACCTGTCTAACCATTAAGCAGGTATTGAGAAGTACACATACTGTGAGAGAGCGGGAGGGGGGGAAATGTCCTAAAAATATCAGCAGTGAGCTAAACAATTTTCCCAAGCTGTGTACCCTGTCCTATTCAATTTTTGGCACATAAGGTAAAATGTAACCTGGAAGGGAGAAATCGGTAGTTTTGCAACAAGCATTTTGCAGAATGTCTATCCTTAAACATCCAATTGCTCCTTTTGATGACTATGAACACAGACTAAAACCAAAGAGCCAAATAAGTTTCCATCTCTGGTATGTTTTGGTAGTAGGATGAAGTGAGAAGCAAATCAAAACCACCTTTGTCATTGGTTTTGCAAAATTAAACCTCATATGATGATGTTTTGAAAACCTAACCCAAAATCTAATGAATTTGTCTTGGCACAGTTAAGTTCACTAAGGTAAGTTTTAACAGAATTGTAGATACCAGGATTTTAGCTAATCATCAACTGCCTGTCTTTCTTCGTGTCTTGTCTCTCTTTTCAGTATGACAGTTCTCTCTGTGGCCTCAGATTCCCTTCCAGTCGTAACCTTCGAGTCTGGCCTCCTTCTTCATCTTCCTCCCTTACAGGTCTTATTCCACACAGACTTCCTGACCATGCTATTGAAATAATATTCATCACAAGAGATACTCCAAAACACACTCCTTACTAGGCCAAGGAATACACTGTGTGGCTGTGTCTCTGGTATTTTGCTCTTGTTTCTGTGCATGAAGTGGTTACAGATTCTTCCCCAGGCTTTGTTCTCAGAGCCTATGACATGTCCATGACTGCGTCTGCTCTTTAAGTGATGGTAATCCAGTGCTGGCTGCCAGTGGCTGTCAGAGCTCAGTATCAGGAACTTGTGCTTGGGCCATCTTCCAATATTTATCATTAATAATGTTAGTTAAAGAACTAATTGTTCTCTAACTTCAGTTTTTCACAGTACAATTTGATCTAGGAAGACCAGCTGTGATGATTTTAGCTCTCAGATTTGCATACTTGTTTATAAAACTGAGTTAAAAAAACCCATGATGATTGGAAAAAAAAAAAAAAAAATCCAGACATCTGTCCTGCCTTTTCTTTTTATAGGCATCCAGTCTCTCATCTCAATAGTTTCTTTGTTTTCATGTCACTGCATTCAAACCAGTGGTTGAAAGGTCAATAATGTTACTTGGAGATTGTTCAGTGACTAAAAGCTATGTGATTATCACACAAACTGAATCTAGAAAATGAACCTGATTTTTTTCAAATATAACTCTATTAAGCTTGTCTATTGATTAGAGGCTGTTCTTTGTGCTAACTATCCACACCTTCTCTGTGCCCCAGAGTGGACAAAAGGCTGCTATCCTGCTGCACCCGCACAAGGGATGGCTGTGACATCTGGGCCTGGCAAGGTGGGCACTCACGCTAAGAGTTTAATGCCCACAGGGAACCTCACAGACCAGAGTGAGGTGTCAGCTGGGATATTTTTTTTTGGTGTATTGAACAAGTTAGGCAACACATAATTAACATTTTCACTAGACGGTGGGCATCTAACTTGCTTTGAAAAACTGAGTAAACACATGTTTAGCAGCTAAATATTTTGAACATTTTTTCCTTTTGTTCAGTATAGGTAATACAGCCTCTGTTTAACAAGACATTTTTGTGTGCCATTTTTTCTTTTATATTCTGTATCTGTAATGCTTCATTCAATCAATAAAAACATGTTGGTCTTGTATGTTTTTAATGTACTTATAACCTCCACCATGAAAGGGAGGAAACTGTATGTGGTAGAATTATTCACTTGTCCTTAATTCAAAGCAGAGTGTCAGAAGCATGGATTACATGACTGTGTTTTAATAGGAACTGAAAGTATCTATTGTGGAAAGAAAATATTTTTTTAAAATGATCTGTGATGAGACACCAGTGAAATTTGGTATTGAGTGCAAGTATTCTATGCAACACATGAACTTCCTGTGTCTGTGCATGTTGTCACTGCTTATTTTTAGGTTTACATTGATTTCATTCAAGATTGTAACTCAGAATGTTTTTTCAATCACATTTCTTCATGTAAAACTTAGAATTGAGCAAATATTGAGATGCTTTCTCTTTTTGGTTCACTGCAGCCAGTGCAAATGGGAGATGTCTGATGGGAGAGGCCAGTCATCTGGGATTTATTACCCCTAGGTAGTAGAAACTGAGTCAGCTCAGAAAACTGTCCATATTTTTAGATGTTTATGCACGCTCTCCAAGTAAGCCAATAACTTTGTGAGGTTCTTGCGTCCTTATACATTTTAATGAGCAGAAAGTGTAAGCAATATTTCAATTCCTATCATTGTAGATATTTTTCAGAAATAGGGTATGCAGATCTTATGATGTCTAGGCCTAAAAATGAAGGCAACCGATAGATTTTTCCAATAGAAGGAAGATGGTTAACATACTATGATAAAAAGAAGTAAATATACAGAAAAAAGTGAGAGTTTAGCCATGTCTGCCATCAAAGTTAAGATTAAGTGTCCACACTGAAGCTTATGTAAAAAACAGCAATAGGAATTATTTCACAGGCTCCAGACAGATTTGGCACTCTGAATCAATTCATAAGCTCTGAGGAAGTACTGGTAAAAAAGGATACTTCAAAAAGCAGAAAAGCAGTGAACTGAGTATAAATGCTTATGAAACTACATGCAAATATGACTGAGTAGATTGCAGATTGGAATGTATTCAGTCCAGCTTATACATGTATAATTTACAGTTGCCATTTTTTCTTGGACAGTAGTTTTCTGCCATGCCACTGTCTCTACCTTTTGCCCAGATCTTTCTTTTAGTGAAGAACATACCTCTGATGATAAAGTGCATGTTGCTTCTCCAGGTTGTTTTATTTTAAGCATACAAGGCACATTAGACATTAATCAGTGTCATCTATTTACGATATAGGCAGAGCTTTGTTAGAAATTAAAGATTTCTAGTGCATACATGGCTGTATACTTTGTTAATCTTTCCAGTATTCAGTGGGTTGGAGAGAAATTTCATGCATTTAATTTTTTGTTCAAGATAACAGAAAGAAATGAATGAAAGAAATGCAAGTAAGTGGCACTGACCTTTCCCTCTCTGGATCACTCCTTAAATCTGCTTCATTAATTCTTTTGGTTCTGACGTTTCAGCTGTTGACTGCAATAAAACTGAACACCTCAGAGGTAGGCAATGAATCACTTCAATTTTCAGATTGAGAGTGACTTTCTCCCAATAGCTGCTAATGAGCAATCTGAACAGCACAGGCTCTGAAAGCATCCCCGTTGCTCAGTTGTACCTCACTTTACAAACAAGTCTTCAAAAGACTGTGGCTGCTCGTGGGGTAAGAGTGCACTTTGCATCAATGAGTTTAATCATAATTTACTTACATCATGGGCTTTAGAGGGTGCTTTTTGTGTTTCTAGTAATGCTATTTTCAATCCCACACAACAGAGGAAAAAATACAGCCTCTGCCTATACTTTGCATTTTTTTCCTTAAGGAAACATTTTATATTTATTGGCTTCAGAAGAAGGTGCATGTTATTACATTTTGACATTTGCTTTTTTGCCAGAAAAGAAGGGAATGTTTTGAAGAACTTTGGTCATAGAGCAAAAAGCAAATTATTCCCATTTCTTCATTTTAATGTTATTTTCTTATTCGCTGCATCCAGTGCTGTCCCAGAAGCACATCCTTAGCATACTTTCAAAGTGGTGTGGCAGTTTCCGCATCAGCAATTGATATCACTACTAACTCGAAGACAAGGAATTGAGTATAACATTAGTGTAAAATAGTTGGTTGTTGTCTTTTATGTCAACAGAAACATGATAGCAATAATAAATGGGATGCAATGCAGATTAAATTAACGGAATTATTTAAAACAATCATATGTTGGCTACACAGTATCAAAACATCAACTTTCTTCCTGGTTACATTTCCCAGAACCCTGTATATAAAAGGAGGATTTGTAACTCCTATCTACTGTTCGGTAGGTGCTAAGCTCCAAACTCAGCAGTATACCACTGGTAAACTATATGCAGACTGAAGGAATCCGTATGTATGTTGTAGACATTTAAGTACATGTTATTCCGAAGTTAACTTATTCATAACAGTACAAACATTTTGCAAATATTCTTCTTTTCTCAAGAAAATTGTCATCTGTGTTTATTTTTCTCTGTAAACCCACAACTCCTTCCAGCAGTCTGGATTACCTTTTCACGGTAAGTATGATGGCATCTGGTCTGCTAAGAGAGTGTATTTGCTCAGTCCTTTTTCTTATTAAAGTATTCAGCCACATTCTGATAAGGGTGATCTCTGAACTGAAACAAATATGCAGGTTTCAAAAAGCAACAGAAGTCTGTAACTAGGAGCTCACTATAAGCAAAAGAAATCAGTATCAGAAGTTACTATGATATTTAACCTATAACTATCACAAATTGCAAGAGGGAAATGAGAAAGCTTTGCTTTATGTTAGATTTTTTTGTTTTGTTTTGTTTTTTTAATGAAGCATATCTCCTTTCTGTGAAAATGAAAACTTAAACATCAATGTTAAGTTGATCATGAATAAAAGAAATCAAAAATCTGAAACATGATCTCAAACTTAGGAAAAAAAGTAGTAGCTTTTATATTTATTTCAGAGCACAGAATAAGGTAATTGAAAGAACACAGTATTTGAGAGTTTAAAAATATGCAATTTTTCTGTCCAATTGATAAGTTTCAAGCTATTTGTACATGACCTTCTGTGTCTAAATGAAAGCTTAGACAGCACATTTATGTCATTTTCTCAAATAATAGTATGGTCTACGATTGAATTATACATTTGTTTTGATGATAGAAATAGTCTTCAATTTGGGCACATAACTATTTGCACAGTTAATTCAGGACATTGAATTGTTCCAGTAGGACTGCAGGCTGGCTTAAAAAACACTTATTTTAAACACACAACTGTGTTCCCAGAAATATACTGCACTGGTTGTAGAACATGTCACATCTCAGTAAACAGAAGTGATGAAGTTTGGAAGGCCCTTCCTTTTCCCTTGTGGGTTTTATAGGTTTTGTTTATAAGTTACTGTTTCTGGAAGTAATAAAACTCTCTCTGACCCAGCCTTTCAGTGGGATCGGTGGATGCTCAGGACCCACACCCAGGCATTCTGGTGTCCATAGCCACTCTGAGTTTATATCTCAATGTAAACCAAAACCATAATCTATTACAAATCATTACAGCCACCACAGTGATTTTTACAAATTGGTTTTAGAGAAGGGTTTAGTTTACCTTTGGTAAAACTCGGAGGATAAGATCCTGGTGTGAATTTAGAGAATCACCTAGGTAAAACGGATGATACTGACTTCTCCAGCTGAAAATCTGATATGCAATGTATTTCCATTCTCCCTCTCAAAGTTTATTGACCTAAGTTCGCTTAGAGGAGAATTAGAGAAAAAGAAGAGAATTAGAGAAAAAGAACTAGTGGCCTACTCTCCCTCCACCTTTAATTTAACAGAACGAACCTAGGTGTTTTCTTCTTTGTGATGTTAAGGTCTGACAAGTGTCCTGATGGGATTCTGCCCTGTAGCTTGATAGTAAGAACTCCCTTTCTAAAACTAGCTGGTGTATATGGCCTTGTTACTGACCTATCTGTTTGAAGTGTATGCGTATTAGCTGAGGCTAAACTTCTGTTTGCAGTGAATTGTCATGGCTCAGAGTGAAATCTCATGCTATCTTACTGTCCCAGGACTGCATACTGATGAGAAAGAAGTTTCCCCTTTTTAGATTCCTGGAAGCTAAAGCCTGTGTTTTAACTTACTACTATCATCACTTGTATTGTTATTCTTGCAAAATAATTGATTGATTTTTGCTTTCTTTTACAGGATATTTGTATAGACTTGAGAGATCAATTACATCTTATTTAGATTTATAAAAATTTTTACTTAAATGTTTTTTCATTTGTGGCACTGGTTCATATCAGCTATGTAATTTGGTTTTTTTTGTACTCCTGAATATCTGTTGGTTTTATCCATATAGCTGATGTCAGGCTAACTCTGAAGAGATAGAATGGACTACAACACCAGATCAGGAAATATTAACAGTGCAAGAGAAGAAGAATGCAAAATCATATAATAATAGAATATCTTGTGTTGGAAGGGATCCATAAGGTTCATCAAGTCTTTCCAGCAATGCAATTAAATGAATAATTGGAGTCAAAAGTGCGCAACAGACAGTAGATCTGGTAAGAGCATTGTTTATTCAGCCTTGATTGACATCTCTCTGTACCTTTTTCCTCTCTTGGAGAAAATGTTTGGCTGATGGAAAGTGACAATTTACAGTTTACCCTGATGGAGGGGTATCCTCTTCTGATACAAAGTTGCACCCCTTAGCTCCTAGGAAGCTGATCTGTTTAACGCTTGGCTAGGACCAGAAAATCATCAATACTCTCCAGTAATGTCTTTTTAGTTCAGTTGCTCAACAGGTGTGCTTTTGACATACCCTCATAATGCATAAGCAGTCATGGACCCTGTCAGTTCTGACCTGCTCCATCAGTGAGAGCCTGTAAATCAAGTTACTGGTCCACAACCTCTGCAAAGATTGGCAGACAGTTGACAGCTAATGCCTGTTGTGGTGTCTTTGCCTGGTGACATCTGTACACAGAAAGAAGCCAGTGGCCCTTACTTAATTATTCTAGAACCATATGAACCATGGATGCACACATCTTCCTGATCAACAGTTCTGGGAAAATAGCTTTTCGCAGTAAGTATTACTTATTTTATTTGAGAAATATTGTGTAGCAATGAGAAGTGTGGCTGTCTATAAGCAACTTTTTTGAAATGAACTGATGCTTTAAATTATTTTTATAGCATTAAGTTTGGTAAATACTGAAATTAAAGAAGTTATTTGGCAAGTCAGAGAAACAGAGCGAATACAGATAAATTGTCCAAGCAGCCAGGCATCAGGTTAGGAAAGCTAAAGCCTTGGTAGAATTAAATCTGGCCAGGGACTTCAAGGGCAACAAGAAAAGTTTCTATAGGTACATTGGTGATAAAAGGAAGACAAGGGAAAATGCGGACCCTCTCCAGAAGGAAACAGGAGATCTGGTCACCCAGGATGTGGAGAAGGCTGAGGTACTCAATAATTTTTTTGCCTCAGTCTTCACTGGCAACTGTTCAAGTCACACCACCCAAGTCGCAGAAGGCAAAGACAGAGACTGGGAGAATGAGTTGCCTGCTGTAGGAGAAGACCACATTAGAGACCATCTAAAGAACCTGAAGGTGCACAAGTCCATGGGACCTGATGAGGTGCTTCTGCAGGTCCTGAGAGAAGTGGTGGATGAGGTATCCAAGCCACTATCCATCATAAAGCATCTAAAATGAGATTTTCCTTGTAATTTATACATGAATCTATTACACTGATTGGATTATATATGCTGTCCTTGGTGGTTTACTTAATCCATACAAATGCCTCATATTTTATCCTGTAATTCAGTGGCTAAGACACTGTGGCGAATTTTGTAGTAACAGCACACTACTGTCAGTTAAATAGTGTTGGGATAAAAACAGCCTGAGTATAAATCAGCAAGTCTTCCTTACATCTTTTACTTTGGAAAGGAAATATGTGATATCCCTAAAGCAAGCAAACAAGGCAGAAGGACCTTGTCCAGCTGGAGAAGTGGGCCCATGTGAACCTCATCATGTTCAACAAGGCCAAGTGCAAGGTCCTGCACATGGGTTGGGGCAATCCCATGCACAAGTACAGGCTGGGCAGAGAATGGATTGAGAGCAGTGCTGGGGACAAGGACTTGGGACTGTTGGTTGATGAGAAGCTCAACATTACATGGCAATACACACTTGCAGCCCAGAAAGCCAACTGTATCCTGGGCTGCATCAAAAGAATTGTGATCAGCAGGTTGAAGGAGCTGATTCTCACCCTCTACTCTCTCATGAGACCCCATCTGGAGTACTGTGTCCAGGTCTGGGGACCCGAACAGAAGAAGGATATGGACCTGTTGGAATGTGTCCAGAGGAGGGCCATGAAGATGATCAGAGGGCTGGAGCACCTTTCCCGTGAAGACAGGCTGAGAAAGTTGGGGTTGTTCAGCCTGGAGAAGAGAAGGCTCTGGGGAGACCTCATAGAAGCTTTCCAGTACATGAAGGGGCTACAAGAAATCTAGAGGGGGGGCTTTTTACAAGGGCCTGTAGTGACAGGACAAGGGGTAATGGGTTTAAACTGAAAGAGGGTAGATTGAGATGTGAGAAGCTGTGGATGCCCCATCCCTGGAAATGTTCAAGGCCAGGCTGGATGAGGCTTTGAGCAACCTGGTCTAGTGGAAGGGGGCCCTGCCCATGGCAGGGGGGTTGGAACTAGATGATGGCAGGGGGGTTGGAACTAGATGATCTCTAAGGTCCCTTCCAACCCAAACCGTTCTATGATTCTATGTTATGTCAGTCTAAGGCTTCCTTTCTTTACAGTGATCTACAATAAAAAGATCTGCTGCCATTGTTATCATTCTTTGTATGTTTCCTTCTGTGCAGCATGTTTTTTGGCTTTGTGCTGAAACACAGCCTGTGCAGAAGACCATAAAACAACAACTTTATTGCTGTGTTGATTTTTTCTTGGATGCCATTGACTTTCTTGGGCAGACTATGAGCTGAATCAAAATGTAGAAATTTGGCATACCATCAGCGTGTGAAATGTTCAGGGACAGGAGAAGGACAGGAGGAACATGTGGATGTAAAGAAACAAAGAAGAATCAATTCACCAGCTTGAAAGAAAAGTAAATGCACTAACTGGCAACATTTAAAGTGTCTGTAAATAGGTTTAACTAATTCAAATAAAAGCCAAATAAATCAACAAACCTTAGTATTGATAAATGCTGAGGGAGGAATACTTTTTTTCTGGAAGGAAGGAATGGGTAAGTGTACCAAGAGGGAGTGAGGGGCAGAGGAGGTATGACTGTATCCCTCCATCCTTGCTTTGGATTCTTGGCTGATTCTGTTCTATGGACACTAGACAGTTACCTGAGCTGAGAAAAACAGAGAAAACAGGGGAAATTAACCTCTACTGCAATAACAAGAAATTAAAAGACTGAGCTTCCAGAGAGATTACTGGCTTACACAGGTGGTTGAAGCTGCTTGGCTTGTAGCCCTTCATGCCTTACACCACCATCCAGGGAGCTATAATTGCCTACAAACACATTGCCAGTCTTTACTTACAGCTTTGTTAAGTCTTAGGTTTGCTACTACTTCTGTCTCTCTTTCTTTTCTTTTTTTTTTTTTTTTTTTTTTAAATTTATCTAGCATTCCCTGTATTTGGAATGATGGATAGTGAAAAGTAGGATATCAGGTGTTAAATCTCTTTGCTAAATTACTACAAATATTTTTTTAACTCTGCACTATTTATCAATATTCCTTAGATGATATTTATAGATAATGATATGGGCATTGTAGTTTGTTCTCTCTTGGGGTTTGTTTTTCTAAAAACTAAAAGGATTAGAAAGCTGCATGAGATTACATTGGTTTGATTAATGTAGGATTAGTACATTCTCAAATTCACTGCCTTAATATAGTGGTAAATAAAGAAAACTAAATGTGTATTCTCAGTAAACTGTTAGTATTGCACTTCCAGTTATCACTGGTTTTGCTTCAGAGTATCAAAATTATCAGATGCTTAAACATTGTGATACTCAAGAACCCTATGAGAGTTAAAATTCTGAATAATTTTATTTAGAGAAAACAATTCAAAGCTTGTGTCGACCCTGTCAAAATCATTTTGCTACATAGTTTTTTAATTTCTAAATGGATATTTTTCTTCTTTGGAAAAAAAGAGAAAATACATTTAGTTTAATAAGTTTCTAGTCATATAAGCACAATGAAGGAAAGCACAATGAAAAAAACACGTTTTAATTGAGAACGAACAGCTGAAGGGTTTATTTCATGTGAAAGCTTTTGGAAATTTAAAGAAATAAATTACTAAATTATAATATCTATATGAAATTAGGCAGAGTTTTTACAATTATTCACCATAACTCTAATGCTACACATAGTCAAGACTGCAAGGTCACTGTTATTCCATCCAAAGGCACAGATGTGTTTCCATATCCTATGATGAACTGTTTCTCAATACTGCATTTGTTTATGTGTTCCTGAAGGAGATTCACCAAAGCATATAATACATATTGCTGGCAGTGTTTGTCAATTATCTCTTCCCATGAACTATATCACATTTTGTTAAAGGAGGTAGCTCATCTAAGAACAATAAAAATGTTCATTGTCTCTAAAGGATATGGTAAAAATCTTATCTTTTTGGCATCTCAGCCTTGGAATACCAACCTAAGTACCTGTTTTGGAAGACTTAGGGGTTAAGAAAATACAAAAACACTGTGCTCCTAGTAGGGAGTTGGATTAGCATTAGCATGTATCCAAAGGTTGTCTTATGTCCCTCAGGTAACCTAGGTACTTGTCTGATTTCTATGTCCAAGTAAGGTCCAGGAGTTTATAGGTTGGGTGGTGACACTGATGTAGTCACTGAAGTTGACTCCAAAGTACAGTGACCATCCTTGGGGTCACAAGGAAGTAGACAATGAATTTTCAACAGCTCCAGCATTAAATGTCAGCTTAAGACAGTTGGAAGTTTTTATAGTTGGGGAGGCAGGTATTTCCACCTTGAATTTATACACCTAGAGGTTACTTAAAACCTCACTTACGTAATTTATTTTTAGGATGGACTCCATAGTGAATATCTAGAGGCTTTAGCTCTCCTTTGTAAAAAGAACACTCTCAGGCACAACTGAAGGGATGGATGTTGATGGTTCCATCCTCAGCTGCTCTCAGACTTAACTGTCTGAGAACTGAGCATGGAATTATTTTGGCCATTATATGTAATAATATTTCAATAGTGAAAATAAAACAGTTCAAAAAACTTGAGAGGATAAGTGTGCTGCAGCTTCTGTAATCCGTACTGTTTGAACAACAGTCTGTGATTCACCATGCAATGCACAACATGTACCCGTTGCAATCAAATAATAAGGCTTCATCAAATGTCTCAACAAACCCAGACGTTTCTATCCTACCGTTATGATCAAACACACTCTGATGTGTTAGGAGCAGTTACACACTGTTCTTTTGCTTACCATATAAAAACAGAGTTTTTTAAAAATAGTCTGGGTTTAACAATAGTTATTTTTACTTTTCCATGTATGATGAATTTATTGGGATACTTCAGCATACATCCAGTCTCATTATTTTCTAAAGAACTTCATTTTTTTGGTTTGTTTTTTCTTAGAATGGGATTGTCTTTGCATATTCCATTAGGGCTGTTGGGTGCAGGGAGCACTCTACTGCTGAGCAGAGGAAGAGCAGTATGTCCTGCAGAGTCAGCTGTCCTGTCAAAAATAACTCCTGGGGATTTAGAGCATGAAACTGCCACAAGGACCAAATAAGCTAGAAAATGTAATAATGAAATCTGCTTGGCAGCATTTAAGCCCTCTATTGCACCTCTCACACATGCCCTGGACTGAATGTCAGTGTTGAGCCACCAACACCCAAGAAGTACTCTGAGACCTTCCAGGGAGTGGCACTTCCAGACATCCCTTTTCTGCCTATCTCTGTGCTTTGTCCTTTCTGTATCCTCATCCTCCCCATCGCACAGGGGAAACATAGAAATAAAGCATTATCCTGAAACAAAAAGACTTCTCACTTTTGGAAATTATTACAATCATAGATTCTGATAATGAAAAATCTGGCCCCTCAAATTACTGATTCTTTTACATAAATTACGTATTGAAGTTAGCACCTGCAGGAAGTGTTGGTACACATTGAATCCTAATCAGCAGTTCTTTCATTGTTCTTTCAATAAATATTTATCAGGTGCCACATAATCATAGAATCACAGAATGGTTTGGGTTGGAAGGGACCTTAAAGATCATCTAGTTCCAACCCCCTTGCCGTGGGGAGAGACACCCTCCACTAGACTAGGTTGCTCAAAATCTCATCCAGCTTGGCCTTGAACACTGAAGGAATGGGGCATTTGTAACTTCTCTGGACAACCTGTTCCAGTGCCTCACCACCCTCTCTGTGAAGAACTTCTTCCTGATATCCAATCTAAACCTCCCCGCGTTCAATTTAAACCCATTACCCTTTGTCCTGTCACTACAGGCCCTTGTAAAAGTCCCCGTCCCAGCTTCCTTGTACACCCGTGACTTGTAAGGCAAGAATTATCTTTGATTACATTCTCCATTGTTCCTAATTTTCTTGAAAACTAGCAATATTTAATACTATACTGTCTAAATACTGTTCCAACACTTTCTCCACACAGGAACTGGAGGTAGACATATGAATTAAATACTTCCATTTTTACAAAAGCCACTGAAAATAATTTTCAACATTTTTGGGTATCAGAATCAATAACTTGCAAACGTGAAACTCCAAATATTTGTTCATGAGACTAAAATATAAAGTGCTGTATCCAATGCTGTAGTCCCCTCAGATAAAAAAATTAAAAAAAAAAAAAATCAACTGGGGGCACTGAGTTTTCTGAGGAAAATGTTTCATACTTCATGTACAGACCAAAACTTAACACAATTTCAGTCAGAAAGCAAGCACTTCATGATGCTTAAGGACCATCTTAAATTTTTTTTCCTTCACATTGAATGTCCTGAGGACAGCAAGATTGTCCAAATAAGCTGTATAGTATTCATCCCACCTAACTGGGAAAAGATAGCCTTCTAACCAAGCTAATAACTTCAGGTCCCTCGAGAGAAAGTGGTCAGAGATAGTTGCCTCCAGAGTTTTTTTCAACTTATTTTAAGGTAGATGTAGAGAATCTGTCTCTGGAAGTGCCAGGTTCTGTTCACTAACGGTACTTTGGCCTTAGAGTGCTATTAGAAAGAAATACTCCTGTACTTTCAGACAGCAAAAAATGGCATGAGGTAAATCCTGCCTTTCATATCTAGCTTTTGCTTTTAAATATGGGTATAGTCATTCAGTCACAAATGGGCTTTTTCATCTGTTGTAAGATCATCTGAAGTGGTAACTTAGTGGGCATGTGCTCTAAGCCTTCTTCACTAACAGGCAGAGGGAATTAATTTAAAGTACCTTTGTGTTTTCGCAATATTGTAAAATACTAAAGTTCAGGTTTTAGTGGTTTGAAAAATCAAGCAAAAAGATTACACTTGTAGTAAAACCTTTTGTGTGATTACATCTGCTGCACCAGGAGGAACAGTACTTTATCTCACTGAAGCAGATGACGTCCAGACCTCTTCCAGTCATGAGCTCGCTGCTGAGACCTGTGTGTTATACTGCTTGTAAAATCCTGGGAGGAACACTTCATTTCCCTTGTTGTTGAACTGTTAACTTACCTATTCATTCACTTCAAAATTATCAGGAACACAGGGAGTTCAAATGTGTTGGAGAAAACGTGCAGCCCACAATTTTAGTGATGTTTAGTGCTATTAAGAAGTGCCCAGTTTAGAGACATTCATCTTCATAAGCTACCCCCTCTTTATCTATACTGTTGCAATTCCTGATTGCCAATAGAAGGTAAATCATAATGTAAAATAAAAGGCAGTGCCTGTCAGGGCTACTAGATGTATTTCATGCTAAATTGCACCAATGAATATGCCTATTTACTAAGAACACATTGTGATCATATAACAAGTCCATGAGTTTTTGATCTGTCTATGAATACATATTTTTAAAAGAGTTGCACTAACATTTTTGCCAGCATGGAGATTTTCACCCAAAGGTACATGTTCTGAGATCGATGGAGGAGAGAGTGTCTGAATGGACTAACAGCAAGAAAATAATGATTAATGATTAATCATTAGTTGGGTTTGATTATTCTACACAGGGTACACCAAAAAAAATAATGTCTTTTCTGAACATTGCACAATTTTGTCAGAGTTGACAACGGTGACTTTAAATGAAGCTTATGGGCTCATTCCAGCTAAGCTTCATGCAGTCAGCTGGACCATTCACCAGCAAGGATTAAATGTAGGACCAACACTCCTTCTATAACTTTAAAAGAAATTGAATCTCTTTTACCGGTGTGCACGGTCTGGGATCTTATCCAAATTCTGTCTGAAAGGAATCATAGTTGATACTACTAACTCATGAAGTAATGCTAATGTACGAGCATGTCCCAGTGTGAGCCAGCTCGCCAGCAAACAGTGGAGCTGTGAAGCCTCTCTTTGGATTTTCTTCAAAGATGCACAAGGCTTCCCACAGCCTAGAGAACAAAGTGAGGACCTACTATTACTAATCTGAAAGGGGGACAATGCATACAAAAAAGTCCAGTTACTTTGAAAAATAAATTCTTGAATGCCCTTTATACATGATAAATAAGAATGAAGAATGGAAAATGGATCTTTTTGGCTTTGTAGGTCACCTTTAAGATGTCCAGCTCTTAAAGAGAATTTTGCCTGAAGATGTCACAAATGTACTGATTTTTAATGTCTTGTTTTCAGACAAAAGAGTTTTTGTCATTTTGATAACTGTTGGAATGCATTGGCAAATCCGTTACTTGACAAAGACAGCGAGCAGAAACAGTGTTTAGCAAAGTTATGTGCTGAAGGAAGAAACTCAAAGGGTGGTTTCAGTATACCAGGGAAGGTGAGCGCGTTTAAATTTCTAAGTTTCTTTTTCCCATTAGGTGTCTGCCCAGATCTGTATTAGAGGTGCTGCCAAAATGGAGTGTTTCAAACACGTTCATCTCCTTGACTTCCTGAGTGGGAAGTTTAAGCCTTGCTTCCACTCCGCCTGTTGTGGATCAAGGCGTTGGGCTCCAGTGCATATCCAGGTAAGGGACTATGGACAAGCTAGGATATTTCACAGAGGCTGGTGAACCCCCTTCCCTAAAGCAAGTTACTAAAGTTAAGGTGCTGCTGTCATCACAGCGTGGCAAGGACAGCATTTCTTTGTCCTAAAACCCCCTTGGGAGTCAGAGGCATGGTGATTTGCCTTGGATCATAGAGAAGGAAGCAGGTGGGCAATCAGGGAATTGCATGGCAATCTCCTGGCTCTGTGATAGCCACTAAATGTACTTCTTGTCATCTGACTATTTTTATCAGCTATATGTGACTCTCCAGGGTGGAAACCATCATGTTAATCATGTTATCAATGCTGACAAAAGTAAAGAGTAACCTTCCAGACAATTCCCGTTCTTTTTAAAACAAAGACAACTCCCTTTTTGTCTTGTGCAAATGAAGCTGATAAATATGTCTTTTTCTCCTCTTTCACTCTGCTTATTCAGAAACATGTAGGCACTGAACTGATATCTATCTGCAGTGTTTTAATATAACTGTTGAGGGCAAGGAGGAAAAAAAGAACAAGGACAAAAAAGTGTTTCCTTCAGATGCTCGTAACAGTGCTAATGGCAAGTTCTGCTTTAATAGCAGAAGGAACACTGCTGATGCTTGTTGAAGCAGAAAGAATATATTGCTGGAGAAAAAAAAAATCAATGTAAATTATTTTAAATGTCCTGCATTATATTTCTCTGTCAGACAAAATGGATGAAAGCAATACTGTATGTGATGTAGAAAGGATGTAGCTAAATACAGAAAGGCATGAATTATTTAAAGCCTGATGAATGACAGAAACAATTCAACATAGATGCAGATGACTTATGATCTGAGAATTTGCCTTACAAGCTTATAGAACATAAAGAAGAGAAGCAGTGGGAACTAATGCAGCAAGGTGATGTGAAATGATAATGAATGAGAAGGAAGAGAAAAGAAAGTGAGAAACCAACATATGTACCTAGGGGTAAAGGCTGTGCCTCTAACAAGTCACCTTTTTTGTTACAACCTTTTCAGCAGTAGGCACTGGTAGGTCCCAAACTGTGGGCCTCTGTGGCCATACTGCCCAAGCAATAGATCATGTAGGACACTGTGGTCCAAGTATGACTTCTTGATAGCAAGCTTTTCAACTGTAGGGTAGTGCTGAGCTCTCCCCCTCCTTTGTGTCCCTCACTCCTTCCCCATCACCTCTCTGGCCATGTTCAAACGGACAAAGGTGGAGACATCTTTGTAATCAGCTGTACCTTTGTTGTCTCATGCAGGATGAGAGCTGGAGCTGCTTCGGTCCATAACACGCAAAGATGTTATTGCTGTTGAATGACTTCTTAGCAGCCTTAAGCTACTTGGGACCTTTTCCATCCGGATGTTGCAGTCAGCACATCAGCAAGTTGAATGAACTGAAATAATTGCTGCCTTAATAAGGTACTGCGAATAAGGTAAGGCTGCTGCGAAATCACTCACAGAGCAGTACTTGGAGATGGGGAGATCTGCCTTGCCAGGAGGTATTGGAGCTTCCCTGTTACCCCCAAAACACTCCCTCAAAACTGTGTATGCCTTTCAGAGGGTTACGTGCCAATGGAAACAAGTTGAGCATTTAAAAAAATTTCCTTACGTTTACCAACTTAAAACTGACTGCAGTATAGCTGCTTAAACAAATGGAGTCTAAATAATGGTGCCGGCTTTATTATATCTTAGTGCACAAATAATTAATTGTTCTTGAATAAATGGAAATTTAAACAGTCGTGTAAATTAGCATGAATGGTATTACAGCATAGCAATTTTAAAGCAATCAGAATGCAGATTAACTAAAACCAATATTATCAGACAGATCAGACTAATTAGAAAGGAGTACCTGTGTCATATACCTAACTATTGAAAACAGAAAACCAAAAATGTAGAAAAGGCAATAAAATGGCTCAAGGTTGCCCTACCCAGCAGCCTGTCACCTGTGCAAGGGCTGTAAATAAGAATGAAACTTACCTAGTAATATGTGTTTGCATGCCTGTATGTTTGCTTTTGAAGGGTCTATTTGTCAAGTGAAATAGCCTGAGGAAAGCAGCTGTAAAAAATACATAAAGTAAGGCACTGACAATATGTATTTGTAATTATAAAAGCTAGTTTGAGTGCCAGTAGTACTCTACACTTTAAAAGAGTTACTAGATATGAGAAGCAGGAGAAATAGTCAGTTACATTCTGATTTTTCTAATAAAAAGACATTCTTCTGGATACCCTGTTATCAATGACATTTTCATATGCAGCAATGCCATCCTTGCCACATCAAAACTGTACTTATTTCCAAGATGGCTTTCCATCAGTGACATTTTTTCTTTTTTTTTTCTGTACTAATTAATGATCTTCCTGTCAGAACAGACATTATAGCATGGACTTTTTAATGGGAGATTTTGTCATACATTGCACTGCTGTTCAGTCTGGCATATTCATCCTAGTTTAGGGTAATCACATCCATCATTATTTTCCATTCTGTCTGTTAAGACTATGGGGTTTTTGGCCTTTTTTTCTTGGTAGTCACTTGCCAAAACTTTGAAGAGAAATTTCCCTTTTTCATTTTCTCTTTTGTTGATATTTTCAGTAAGTTTCTTCTTTTTTCACATTTTACTTTTTTTTCCTGACAAATAATATCTGTGTGCAATACAAAGTTGGTTTTTACTTAGCATGCAAGCTGTGTGGGAATAATTTTTTTGCCATTTAAGTATGGCCAACCATGAAAAAATAAAATAAAACCACATAGTACGGATACTTTTTAATGTTAGAAGGAATTTACCAATGAATTGCATAATTTAGCTCTTGCCTGAAGTCTTCAAATCTGTATTGAAAGGTAAGGTCTAAGTCAACCTGAAGAAGGAAGAACCAAACTGCAATTTTAATAAACTACTGAAAGAATTGAGAAAGTTGTAGGGCTTCAAAAAAATAGGGAAGTTTGGGTTTTATTATTGGACTATCCACTGAAATTTGAGACCTCACTGTAGTTTGATTTTTTTAACAGATAGAATCTGAGCTGATTGTTGACATGTGCAGTGACTGACTCAGTCTCCAGAATTTATGTTTATTCTATGAGATAGATGGATTTAAAATGAAAAATAAAATAGCTCTTTGACAGAAGAAATGAATGCCTGACAATTTATGGATTTATTTATATCCAACCTTGGATATAATGATATGTTTCAAAATTAAAAAAAAAATTTACCTGTTCTTTTTTTGTTCTAAATTTTCCAAGGTGAGTGCATCAGTCCAAATTCACATACAGTTCAACCCACAGGCTTTCTCTGTTTAAACCAGAGATGAATTAGCTTGGAGCAAGCCTAAAGTCTTTCAGTTTCACAGGCTAAAGAAAATTTCCTGTCTCAAGAATGAGTGATTTCCTTGTATTCTCATCCTTAGAGCAGAACATTCAATTTGATGGTGGAAGTGGCATATAGAGAGTTAGGGACGGAGAGCTGTGAAAGATCAGTGGAAATTCTGGTAGGATGAGGAGATGGGAAGGGTCAATGGGGCCCTGTGAGACTGAAGGATAAGAGTTGAAGGTGAACCAGTGTTTTGTTAGTTAGGGTGAGGAAGGGTATTTATTTCATTTCCCTGGCCAGCCTGCTCTTTGGACATGTGAGTAGCTCTGCATATCTATTCCTCCTGCTTCTTCTTGGCCCAGGCTTGGGTCCCCACCCACAGTCTACCTTCAGTCTGCAGCCTAATGCCTGCACTTCACCAGTCTCCCTCCAGCTGCTTTGTGGAAGCAGACCCCAGCTGTGTTTGCATCACAGTTTTTTTTTGCACAAATGGGGTTGAGAAAGACAGTGGGAAAGGGCTTGGAATGGAGATATGATGGGCTGGTTAGACCCATGGCTGCTTCACAAAGGAGAAGGTAGAAAAGGGAAAGACGGGGCTGAAGGGAGGGCTGGATGCTTCTTTGAAAGCCTTGAATTCTGCAGCTGGGGAAAAGTCTACTTTCAGCAGTAGCTGCTGCTCCACTTATCATAAATCCTCCTTGTGAAGCAGCAACCCTGATACCTAGTTAGACCAAGATGCTTTAAAGCTAATATTGCTTTATGGAGTTACAGAATCTTTTAGGTTGGAAGGGACCTCTTGAGATTATATAGTCCAACCTGAGCTGCTTAGGGACAGCTACAGTAGGTTTCCCCAGGATTGTGTCCAGTCTGGTTTTTAATATCTCCACCAATGGTGACAAATTTAATTATGAAAGGAAATTTCTCAAATTGACTTCATAATAATATGAGAGAACATGTCTGAGTTACATTCGAGAGGAGATGGGACTTTGGACAGCTGGTCAAACTTAAAATCTCCCACAGACCTTTTATTTGATTTTGGGTTTAAATTTCTTATAAGTTTTTTTCCTAGCCATGAAAAAAATGGGAGATTACCTTTATTAACAGAAGATTTTAAATTGGTGGGGAAGGGAAAAGTGAAAAAAAAAAAAATCGTTTGTGGCCATTAGAGACACCTTGGTATTCTTTAAATCAGCAGTAAAATCTTAGCTTCATGTGTATAAGCTAGCATGTAAAGAACCTTTACCAGCTATGTTCCTATAGCTTGTTATATGTCAGAGTCATTCTTTACTTTTGGACGAAACTTCTCACACCATAATCAAGTGCCTGATAAAATTCTGTGAATAGCAATTGAAATCCCAGGATACAAATTGCATCGATAAAAAAGACCTCGTTCAGTATTCTTGAAAATCTTCAGCTCACAAGCATGAAAGAATAATGGTATTTAAGAGAAAAATGGATATCTTGCCTGCCTTGATACATTCTCAGTGAGTTTAGTGAAAGTACAAAACTGACAGCTATGGATAATGAATTCCCCTATTTCACCCAGACAGCCAGGATAAACACAGGCTAAACAAGTTATGCCTGGTGAGATAACACAGCTCAAACGGCCAATTCAAATGATAAAATGTGCTTTGATCTTTAGGAAGTAAGACATGTAGGTCCTACCTATAACATCTTAATGAGCAAAATGTAACATATTGCATTAGAAATCTAATGCCTCATTTTCAGGTTTTCTCTCTGGGGCACCTGGAGCCTTTGCAAGCTCCCACCTTGCCTTTGAGCAATGCATCTGGAGCAGTGGGTTTCAATTGCAAGAATATTTTGGCTGCCGTGAAACAGAGAATCGGGAACAAAGAAAAGTATACTGGCAGGTGATGCTGCAAGAGATTGAAGAAATATATTTCTCCTCTTCCTGCACAGCCTGTAAGAGAGGATTTTCTGTTGGTGGTTGCTCAGATTTTGAATCCAGTTTTAGTCAAGAAGATGAGTTCTTAAATGCTTAAGTAATGTGCCCTAGCAGTCCACTTGGTTACCTTTCTCTGCCTCTTTGATTTGGTCTTTTGGAAAGCTAGAGGAGACAGGTGTTGGTCATCTGCTGGCTTTTGCTGATCAAGGGCTGACAGTTCTTGTTGCCGGTGCACTTTAAAGTCAACATCTCCTCAAACTGAACATTGCAGAACAACATGGGTCTAAGATTTTACTCTGAGTGGCTTTGTGCAATGGTTGAGATTTAACTTGTAAGTCTCCCGCTCTTGTGTTTAATAAGTAAATGGCCTGAACAAGTAAATCCTTAAATAAGGCTTAGATCCAGAAGGCCTCAACTGTTAAAATCAATCATCATTAAAACACAAAGCCATATACCTATTGCCTCTAATACTGAAGGAACAGGCCCTTCTATGTAAGATGAGACTCAGAAGTTGTATTCGGGGTTATAAGGGAGAACTTCCCTTAACTATATGTGTGCTGGATTCAGCCAGGAA
>NW_010263049.1:0-8718 GCF_000690775.1 Eurypyga helias
GCTTGGGATCCTCTCAATGTGAAAGATACCAGCATGTTTACATACACTTCTGGCCCATTACAGGTTATCAATTTCCTGGCCACCAGCCTCGGGTTCCACCAGCTCCTTCCAGTGGGTCTGAAAGTAAATGGAGCAGGGCTGGTGATGGACATCATCTTTCAGGGATTCCTGAACAATGCTGGGGAGTCAACAGTTGGCAGTGAAGGGAGGGTGAAAGACTCCAGCAGGGCTTTCAATGCTCAGAGGTGGAATTCAGTATTCAGAGAGCCTTTTTTTCCTAATTTGAATATTGCCTCTACATAGGCTTGCAGCTAATACTTTTCCAGGGTATGTGTGGCCAAATGCACTTTGTGCAGACCCTGTGTAATCAAAGGAAGGATGTAGCTGACAGTGACTCCCTGTGCCTCTGATACGCAGTTGGAAGCATGTCTGTGGCATGTGTGTGCAGACCACCCTAGCTTCACCTCAGCTTGTTCCTAAAAGGAGAACCAGAGCTCACAGCAAGTGCTCTGAATCAGGCATGGATATCAAGCTGGTAGTCCAAAAGCCAGTCCCAGTCAAGGACACACTCAGGAAGCACTTGGGCCATGGGCACGTCCTGGCCCAAAAGGAAAGCTACCCGGCTGAAAGCTGACCTCCAGCACAGCCATGCTGTTGTTCTCAGATGTTTGCTTGTGCACACTTACCAAGAGCCACTGAGGCCAACAAGAAGACAACTTTCAAGAACCTCTTCTTCTGCATTATCCTCAACCTGGCCAGACCCCCATGCCCCAGGTCCTGGGACGCAGTGGTTTAGGCACCCTTGAGCCAGATGTAGCAATAGACAAGCACACTGAAGAGTCACAGGTAGTTTTATCCTCCATTAATTTGTCTTGTATTTTTGTCTTGGGTCTTTATAGGGGGAGTCTACAAAATCCTTTGCCATTAATTTGTAGTTAAAAACTATATCCTCCTAGTGTATCAAACCAACATCATCTTCCCTGTCACACCTCTCCTCACACATCTCTGCCAAGCAGAGGAGTCCTGGTATCTTCACCTCTATGCTGACCCAGTTCCTTAGACCATGTTCCTTCTCCCATGGTCTACTGCTCCTTCAGTGTCTGCTTTTTTGGTACAGTCCAATAACCCATGCTCTCCAGGTCGATCATTTACTCTCCAAGGAGTATCTCCATAACAATTCACTTCTGTTCCCACCATGTGGGCTCCAACAGGCATTTGACCATTGTTCTCCCACTGCTTTTTAACTGCACAAGTGACACAAGGTGGGGAAGTGAGGGGCTGCAAAGCCCTTTACAGCCCTGAAGTAAAAACAGTCCTGTGCACACTGTGCATTGTGGTGCAAAATGCCCAGAGGTCGTCCTGGAGGTGCTAGGCAGGAGCTTGGACCAGGCAGGGCAGACTAATGAACCAGCTACCTTCTCAGGCACTGCGGGTTGCAGAACAGTTCCGGTCTGCTGGCAAGTGCCTCTGCCATGGAGTTTCTGGCTCCCTAGAACAGCCTTGTGGCTTGCAACATCCTTGGCTTGCCTTGACTTGCTTTCTACCCTTCTGTATTGCTCTTCCTGGGACACAGCATCCTGGCCCCTAGTCAGCCCTCAGGTACGTGTGGCTAGTGTCCCAGAGCAGAGCTGGGTAATTGTTTCTCAACACAACATTTGTCTTCATAAATATCCTGCCTTAATCAAAGCAAAAGGTGACAACTTGAAAGCACACCATTTCCATGACTCAGTTGATTTCAGGGACATTTGCTAGAGGAGTGTGATGGATGCACCAATTGCATTTGTTGGCTGTTTACCCTTCATTATATCTTTCAAAAGGCTTTGGCTGGGGAGCAAAGAGGAAGATACTCCTGGGTTTGTCTTTCCCTGGTAGCTGTTCTGTGTGTTAAGAGGAAACCTACCCTGTCAGGGTGATAGGTTGCACTTTCCATGAGAGTGATTAGGTCTGTTCCCAAAGAGCCCAGTGAGTGGGGAGCTGGAGCCCAGCAGAGACCTGGAGAAGGACAGGGAACAAACCCACACTCAGGACACAAGGGAATGCGAAGCTCTTTCCAGGGATCTAGTGGAGACCATTTGGTTGCTAAAAGTCAGGACATGTCTGGGCTGTGGCTGCTCCAAAAGGACACAGTGGGCAGAAAGGGCATTTGCTTGAAATCTCGTTTTTCTTGTTTAAAAAAAAAATGTCTCTTGTTCTCATTCATACCCCAATATTTCTTTTGTATTTTAGAGGTTCTTTTGGTTTTGATGTGTTCACACTAATGAAAACGTTGATGTTAACCCAGCTCCAACACTGGCCAACTCTGAATCCCATGATGTGAGGCAAAAATGTAAAAAGAGTTTTAAAGTGGCTGAGAAGTCCTACTTGGGCACTTGCAGGACAGAAGGGATTTTTATTTTCAAATTATTTTTGATTTAGAATGTCTTTCTGGAATGATTTTTTTAATGTCAAAACTTGAGGGGGAAAAAAAGCCCCTCTTCCCCATCCCCCCACCCCCCATTTATTATTTATTATTTTGATCAACCCAAACCAATTATTTCCAGACTTCTGTTTCATGGAAATCACCAAAACCATGAACTTGCAGAATGATATCAGAAATGGAAATACAGTCTTTCTTTGCCCAACATCCAACCCAAAGCAGCCTGCCACACGGACTGCTCTGCTGGGGGGGTGAAAGCAGGGGGCGTGGAAGGAGGCTCCATCAGCCTCTCTGTCAGACTCCTACTCCAGTTGAAGCACCTCTGTGCTACTGGGCACTGGAAGCACCAGGGGCTTGTAACCTTTAGGCCAAATGATGTCAATGCCCATCACGGTCATAAGAGCTGTATCCAGCAGGACAAGGTGTCTTCCCCCTGCCGTGTCACAGGACAAGTGACACGCAGGGCTCTTTTATTGCCCTGCCAACTTTCCTCTGGCAACCGGGACAGTGGCAACCGGGACAGTTGCAGCCAGGAGACAGAGCCCATGAGAAAAATCTCTGGAAGCACACTTAGCAAAATTCACATTTTGTCTTCTGGGAAAAAAGAAACCCTCATGTTCTGCTCCAGGTTTTATTTCTGTCCCACAGCAGGATGCCTTCTGGGGGCAGCTCCTTGCTGCTTGTCCATCTGTCTCCATGTAGCTACAGACAATTCTGCCAACTGACCTGCCCTTCTCCCTACCCATGGCCGTGCACCCCACTTCTTCCCTTCTTCTCTGCTGTGGAGGGAGAGCCCTGGCCCTTGCAGACCCCGTGGGCTCTGGGATGACATAGTATTCCCTGACAGCTCTGACCTATCAGATTGTTTCTAAAAGTTATTTCTTCTTGTTCTCACACCAGCCATTCCCAGGGGCAGAAATGCATTACTCCTCTGCTCAGCCCCTTTCTGCTCCCATGTGTGGGGGGCTCGTAACATGGTGCAGAGCCAGGGAAACTGCAGGAGGACCTGGAAGTGGGTTAGCTGGAGCAGCATGAGAGTTGTGCTTGCTGTAGGTCACTGCTACTCACTGCACACACCAGACTTCTGAAGACCTGCTGATGTAGGGATGGGCTGAATCTCACCCTGGCAAACTGGCCTTGGCTGAGCCTTTATTATTGAAACATGGTGGAGATCTCAAGTAGGGCCTACACACGAGGGATGATCTAAGATGACTGATCTATTTTCAAACATGGAGAGGTGGGAGTAAAAACAGGTTCTGCTCTTGCCTATTGTACCGGTACGGGATTGAAGCAGGGCTGGTGCCTTCAGATACGGTGCAATGCAAATGAGCTTACTGCTTTGATCTCTTTATCTTCCCTTTCTCATTTTCTTTATGGAGACTACCTTTAGTGTAGTGTGCTGATTTTCAACCTGCAGGCTTTTAGGAAAAATTTCAGCTGGCTCTATGGCTCCAAGTACCATTCTATACTCAGCCCTGGCTTTACCCCAAGGAATTCAGGCATTTTGTGGTGACCTTGAAGATCTTGAGATAAAGAGGAAAGGAGATAACAAGAACCTTTATGAATCACTCTAGTATAATCTGAAGAATTTCTAAACCCATAATTTTTGGGCTTCTTTTCTAAAGGTGGTGTAATTGTGCATTTTTCACTGGATGTTAATGAGAGTAGCCAGAAGATAGGTAGAGACACTGCTCATCTCCTAGTGATTTCAGAGATAAGAGCATTTCATGCCTTGCAAGAACAAGTCTAATGTTGGACCTTTCCAGGCTAAGGATAGGAATTTTGGTCTGGTTTGTACAGCTCCTCCAGAAATCAGACTGCTGGACCAGAACAGTGAGGCCTTAATGTTATAATTATGCAATTAATTAATCAAGAGGATACGAGGTCATTAGCTTCTCCCCACAGTCATAAAAATTTCTGCTCAGCTGCCTGAGTGTAAGGAAGGGGTTTTTTTTATGTTTCAGGAACCTATGTGTTCAGCACCAACACTGAGAGGAGCTAGGTTAAAGGAAGAGAGCTACACTGGGGAGAGAGCACATTAATATCCTGAACATCTTGAAAAATGCAGATATTCATACAGTGGAGCAATTTAGGACTTAGAAGATAGTCACCATTTGGGATTCTTAGTAGCTTCCTGTAGGCTCAAAACCTGAGAATAGCAGTCAGACATGTTATTTGGGGTAACCTTGACTCCTTACAAAAGAGGAGCACAAGGTCCATTTCCCTAAATACTGAAAATCCTGTCCAGTGACTTGGGAAATGTCTGTCATCACTTCCAAGCTGTTGCCAAATGCATGTGATTTCACTGACGTATGAAAGAAGCCGGGAGCCCATAGAGTACCCCACTGCTGACTGCCTGAAGGTCTGTCCCTTGAGTCACACCCTGAGCCTGCAGAACCTTGTAAATCAAAGATCTTGAAGGCAGCTACTTCCCTCTGCTCTCATGGCAGAAGAACACAGGCTTCTCATCCTGCTGAGTGACAGAGGGACCTATGGAGAGACTGAAGCTAGTGACCAGACTTTCTGCCCCTTTGGAGTTCAGAGGGAGGTGCCTGAGGAATGTCTTCCTGTAGGAAATGTCCTAGCCCTCTGATGGCTTCCAGGACAGCACCATGTCTCTGCCAGTCACTGCACTTTGCAGGTCTTGACCTGATGCACATCTGTCTCTGAAGGTTATGTGCTTCACCTCCGCCAAGACCATATCACTGCAGATTTCATCTTCAAACCCTCCTGATTGAACAGCCACAATCTTGCGTTACTCCAGTGTGGCTTCAACCTGTATTGCTTTAGGTCTGTTGACTTTTGCTTGTGTTAATTCACTGTAGAGTGCACCTCTGGGGAAACACTTATAGTCTGGGAAGAGGTATATCAGGAGCTTTGGAACTGAAACTCTCCCCATTTTTGTGGGCAGTTCTAAAAGACACCTTTGAGTGTCGTAAGGCACATCAGTCCTGCTGTCCTGGGGATATTACTTAGGCCGATCTTGGGCAAGTATCACAGGGTGTCCTTCATTCAAACCCACATATTGTAGCATAAAAAAGACATCCTTTTTGGCCTAAGAGCACACACTTCTATGAGGTCCCACAGGTGCCTTCACCAGAGCTGCAGAGAGTCTGCTGGGACTGCACTGGTCCCTGAAGGGACATCCATGGCTCCACATTTCAGAGCACCAGCACCACAGCCTGCATCCCACCTGCCTGAGCAATTATGCCAAAGATAAATTCCTTTGATCTTTAAAGCTTATATCATCCCTGAACCAAAACACTGTGGTAACCATCTCCTAACACTGTTAAAGACTGTGGCACAAAGTCCTGCTGGAGTACCCAAAGCATGGTGTATGCCATATCACTTTTTGGTAAGGAAGATCAGCTAATCAGTGAATAATCAAAGGTTGCTCATGAAAGAAGGCGACATCAAAGCAAATAATTTAAGGAACCCCTTGAGGGCCAGAGTAGTTGTAAGGTCTGAGGCTGAATCATATGAGCTCATTTTTCATGAACTGTAGCTCAGTTTTCATGAACTGTGTCTCAGTTTTCCTGCAGGTACAAGTTAGAAATCCTTATGATAAATGTTTAGAATTAGTTGGGGAAGGGGGGAGATGTTAAATCACACTAATTATAGCCATGATATCTTTGTTGCAGTGCCACTGGAAAGCATAGATAATTTCAACACCTAATGCAAGAGACCTTAAAATTTTGACATTGCTTCATGGGTAAATGGGGGGATAACAGAACAGGGTTTCAGTTCTGGGAATAGTAGAGTAGTTCACTTTACTGTCAGCATTTCAGACCACAGCTATGCAAAATTATTTGACAGCAAAAGGTTTTCTGCATTTATTTGATAGTTTGCAGAGAGGACAGACAAGCCAGTTACTGGGGAAAGAGGAATATGGGAGGTCTGGGGCAGAAGAGGGATGGCTTGTCACTGTTCATCAGTGCAGTATGGTCTCTTGAACTCAAAGGCGAGAACCTGAACAGTTCCTCTGTGGTCCTACATTGCAGGCCTGGGTGAAGCTGTAACACCCCATTTCTTCTCCTACCTTTCTGATCTCTTTTAGAGTTTAAGGGACTTTGGGATCTGAATTATGTTCTTTGAGCATTTCTGTAATGACTGCTGTAGTATGGTCCCCATCTTTGTAGTGGTTTCTCCAGTGCAAATTATGATAGCCATGCTAGATATGAATGACCCAACACTTGTTTGACTCCACTGGATGCTAGTCAAGACAGAGATCTGTTTTGGAATGTTGAAGCCATTGACATAGCAGAGAAAGGTCAGAAGAGTGCCTAATCCACCTAGTCCATGAATCCCTAATCCTTCTGCCAGATGTTGCTGGGGAAAAAAAAAATCAATAAAATAAAATAAAACCACACACAAACCCACACAAATAAACAAAACAAAACAAAAAAACCCCACAAGGTTCAAATACCATGAGTTCCTTTTAAAATTAACTAAATGTGGCTGGCTGAAGCCAGCCTCAAACCACAGTCAAACACCTGAAGAGATAAATAGCTTCCCTGATTACTCTGACAGGAAGCATTTCCACTCTTGCATGCACTGGAGATGTCCATAACACAAGAAATCTTACTAAGAGGAAAAGCATTAGCTTGGGAAAACACAGCAATGAGTCAACAACACATTTACATGAATAATAAGTCAAATATTTACTCCCACAACACTTCAGGCAAGAACCCTGTGCCTCAGTTTTCACACAAGCATGGACAGCTTGTGGAGAAACATCTTGTAATTTCGTGGCTAGCAAAATTACTGAGCCCAGGACTGTGCTCAGAAGTTCATTTCCAGCCCTTTGAATGAGAAGAAACTCATTCTTCTTTCACACCTTCTGTCCTTGCACCACCTACTCTGTGCTGTCCTTGTACCGTGGCCAGTCCAGGAACTCCACCGCACTGAGCCAGGTGTGATGTCCACTGCTCTAGAGGAGCCGTTGTGGGGCCCCCTTGGGATATCACACTGGAGAGTTAATGATAAACGCAGTCCTAAAGATGAGGCATTGGCACCATATTTGCCTCGCTGTTCATTAGCCAGCAGATCACTACCAGGGTTTGCAAAATGTGCCTCCTTTTTTCAGTATTGTGTGTGCAAATGCACTCAAGTCCCACAGGACTGCAAACCACCAGATCATCCAAACAGCCAAAACAATGGTGAGTTTTAAATAAAATTGCTCAAAATTTTCCCCATGAAACAGCCTTGGAAATCAGAGCTGGATTATTCTTCACTGCCCCAGGATGTTGGGAGAGACCCCTTCCCTCAGACCTGTCCATGGCCAGGAACCCCAGGGCTGCAAGAGACTGAAGGAGGGGAGCAGGACATTTGAAGTCAAGCAGGTTGGGCTGTGAGGCTGTCAGAGTGATAGGACAATGTCCTCTGCCTTTTGCACAAGTCTTCTTCAGAAACCAGAGTATTTTGATCCTCTTCAGGGTATGGATCAAGGGGAAGGAAAGAAGGGGTCAAAACATATTTGGCCACCCTATTACCACCAGCCACATACTGATGTGCTGCTGGGTAGGACTGATGCCGTGAATCTGCACCTCCCTGCAACCCCTACCCAACCACACAGGGGTGCAGGACAGGTGGCTGTCCCCATCATGCCTAGGAAAGGGCTGGGCACCCAAAATGCAATTCGAAGAGATTGTAAAAGTGTCTCCTACGCCATCCAAGGAGTATTCCCTACATTGCCAGCAGAAAGCAATTTAAGGGAGATGCATTGGAATTTCAGGGAGATCTTGGCTGTTCCACATATGTCTTTTGTTTCACAGCCTTTAATTTTACATTATTCTTCATTATTTTTATATTGTTTCAAAACATGTCAAAACATCAAACTGATTCATTACAACATAAACAGGAGACACTTTGATGTAGGAAAAAAAGATGTTTTAATGGGTGCTAAGTAGCAACTGCCCTTAGGGATTAAAAAATAAAAATAGATGCAGCATAAAATAATATTTTAACCCTTATATTGTATCATGGGGTCATCATTCTGAAAACCGAATTTTGAATTCTCATAGGTCTTTAGGGTATTTTTCCACCACTTCTTTACCATCCAGAGGGCCCTTGAAGGGCTGGAAAGGTGGGCCTGTGCCAACCTCATGGAGTTCAACAAGGCCAAGTGCAAGGTCCTGCACCTGGGTTGGGGCAATCCCAAGCACAAGTACAGGCTCAGTGGAGAGTGGATAGAGAGCAGCCCTGAGGAGAAGGACTTGGGGGTACTGGTGGACGAAAAACTGAACACGAGTTGGCAGTGTGCGCTGGCAGCCCAGAAAGCCAACCGTATCCTGGGTTGTATC
>NW_010263049.1:8878-10004 GCF_000690775.1 Eurypyga helias
CCTCTCCTATGATGAAAGGCTGAGAGAGTTGAGCTTGTTTAGCCTGGAGAAGAGAAGGCTCCGGGGAGACCTCATTGCAGCCTTCCAGTACCTGAAGGGGGCTACAAGGAATCGGGGTGGGTCTGTGTGTGTGTGTGTGTGCAGGGACACGACGGGTTTAAATTGAAAGCGGGTAGATTTAGATCAGATATCCGGAAGAAGTTCTTCCCAGAGAGGGTGGGGAGGCACTGGAACAGGTTGCCCAGAGAAGCTGTGGATGCCCCATCCCTGGAGGTGTCCCAGGCTGGACGAGGCTTTGAGCAACCTGGTCTAGTGGAAGGTGTCCCTGCCCATGGCAGGGGGGTTGGAACTGGATGGTCTTTAAGGTCCCTTCCAACCCAAACCATTCCATGATTCTATGATTCTATGAAGAGAGAGTAAGAAATCAAAAAACAAAATTGGAGATTTGTGTATCTTCAAACAGGGCTAATGAAAATACACACTATTGTCACAGGACATATCTCCAGGAAAACTATAAAGACAGGCTTTACACCCTCCCCAGCTGTAATCTGCCTCCACCAATACCAAGTAGATCTGGTCAGAAAGTAGGGATTGCTTTTTGTGGAAAACTGTGCAAAATTAAGAAGCTTACACCCCCAAACTTGTATAGTGTCTTTGCTAGCAGACATCTGGAATTTTCTCACTGAAGAACATAAAGAAACTTGAGTAACTTTCTCAATAAACCTATTTTCCACTGAAGCAATTTCCTACCCACAGCCCAGTGCTAGCCCATGATGCCCTAGGACATTTGATATATGACGTGCAGTCTCACAGCTTGGGTCTGCAGGATCTCTGTTGCAACCCGCTCAGAGAGGTCCCTCTGGTAAGGCTGGGTTTTGCTGAGAGACTTCTCTCCTTCATGCTTCAGTCTTTGTCCTTGGCACAAGCCTCTTTCCCCCACGCATTTTTCCAGTACCAAGATAGATTCTCATGGATATTGGAACAGTTACATCCTTCCTTAGGCTCATGGGTCCATGATATTTTTTGGAGGAAAGAGTAAAGTAAAATGCCTTTATTTTTATGTTGTGCCTCCTTATTCTCACAGTACAAGACACCTACCTGCATTGTGGTTTAACTCCGGCTAGCA
>NW_010263050.1:0-2170 GCF_000690775.1 Eurypyga helias
GCTCTCAAACAGCTGGAGCCCCGTAGGAATTACCTGGAGACTCGTTGCTGCTGCCTGTCTTTCTGTCTACGGGTCTCGCCACTCAGGGCCTTAAAAGAAAACCCCAGCAGGCCGGCACCCCAGCGTAAGCTGAGCTGCCCTTCCTGACGGGAGCGATCCGCAGGCTCGGCTCGTGGTTTTTTTCTGGAGAGGTGGGTGGATGCAGCGCTTCCGAGACTGCTGATGCTGGCGCATGTATACCCAATGTCAGTGTTTTTTTAATTTGTATAAGCTTTCAGAGCAGCTTTGGATCCAGGAATTCCAGGGGTCTGCGTGTTCCTGTCCTGCTTGGAACAGCCAGCACATGACCCAGGCAGGTGGTACGCGTTTCCTCCCTCAGCCCCTCAGCAGGCAGCGCCGAGTTGGAGAGGAACTCGTGCGGTGTCAGGCTACTTGCAAGGTGCAATCTGTTAGTTAGTTAAAACCTGTCCGCTCTCTGCATCCTGGAGTCAATCCTCACTCTTCCTCCTGTTGAGGAGGTCGGAGGACAGTAGCAAATCCTTTAAGGAAGAAAAGGGACGGATGAAGTGGTGATGGCGGGAGGAGCAGGCACAAAGGCCGAACACTCCCCTGCAACCGCAGGAGAGCTGAGCCGCTCCAGCTGTGCCGCGGAGCGCAGGAACAAGGTCCCGTTTCGAGTCTGACACCGCTTGGCGCAACCCTGCAATCACAGGGTTTGTGTAGAGGCTCCCAGTTCGGCTCCCGCTTCCAGCTCTGCCGTATTTCCCGCGTGTCCAGCGCCGTGCTGCTGGAAACCACTGCTGTTGGCAGTTTGAAACGCAGCTGAGCGACCCTTCCGGGGGCTGCGACCGCAGAAGGAAGGGTGTGGCCTTGCTCCAGCCCTTAAAACCCGTTGCCCGTCTTGGAGCCCCCGCGGGGCTGAGCAGACGGGGTGTAGCCCCTCGGCCTCCTCATCACAGGCAGAAGGTGCTCCCCCCCGAGCAGCGAACCAGGGCACCACCTGCCGTGGTCTGAAGGGTACAGAGGCACGACCGAGCGTGGTTTGTTTTGCAAATTCCGTGTTTATTTTTATATGGGAAAAAGGGGTCGAAAGCTTCTTTAAAACCAGCCCTGCAGCTCCCGTCCGTACTACGAGGGGTTGGCGCAAATGCTCCCTCCCCGTTCACCCGCCGCTTTCTCCATGCTGACGCGCGGCGACGAACCCCACCTCGTTTTCGAGGTTGATGCTGCTGCCGCTTCAGCCAAGTTAAGAACTGCTCGTAGTACCGGCCCCAGTCTGGTGCCGCAGGAGACGAGCGCTCGTGCAGAGAGAAAAAAGGCATCTGAAACGTGGGAACCCTAAAGCACCTCAAGTCCTGGGCGGCTGTGTTCCGCCCCTCCGCGCAGGGACAGCCGTGACCACGGGGGTAGCGGTAGCGCCGGGCGTCTTACGTAGGTTCTAGCCGCCTCCTCTTCCAGTTTTGACTTCTCTTGTGGGGGCTGCGCTCTGCCAGACAGGGAGACAGAAAGGGAAGTTCCTTAGAGCTTTATTCTGCTTCCAAAGGTGCTCAGCTCCTTCCAGCCCTGCCCTGCTGGGGCAGGCAGAAGGAAAAAACAGCTGGTTCTCCCAGCCCGCGGCTGCAGCCGGGTCCCCGGGGGAGAGGAACGCCTCTCCCACTCCGAGCCGCTCATCCAACAGCGCCACTTGCCAAGCCATGAGCCGCTGTTCGGGCCGGACTCGGCCGTTTTCAGTAGCACGTACCTGGGGTGTGGAGGTTGGCGCGGCTGCTGCTGGTCGCGGTCGTCGCAGGAGGCTGCGGCTGCGCCTGTCGGGCAGAAGCTTTCTGGTGATTCGCTCGGTGAGGCGTCCCGCTACGCGCAGTCGCCTGCTGACACCCGCGGGGTGTTCTGGGTGTCCGGCGTTCAGCTGCTGGCTCTGCCGCCGCGTGACCCGCTAGCTTAAGATCAATGGTATCCAAGGAAATGTCCCAAAGCTCAGGATCATCTAGAAGGAATGGAAAGGCAATCAGACCAGGGATGGCGCTGCAGGAGCAACGGTTCTGTCGTGCAACCCCAAGAGCCGTGGCTGACGCTCCTTCACCCCCGAGCGCCCTGTTCTGCGCGGCAGCGCTGGAGGAGGAGGGTTTACCAAACGCAGCCCCGCACGGAGCCGGACGTCATTCCCCGCCCC
>NW_010263050.1:2247-3619 GCF_000690775.1 Eurypyga helias
GCGACGCTCGCACCCGCGCTTCTATCGCTCCAGCCCCTTCGGAACCGTGACTTGACGCTGTGTACCCCAAGAGCTGGTTTACCCGCTAATGACTTCACACTCTGGCTCATCGTGCTGTGGCTGACCTGCAAAGAACTCCTCTTCCACTGCAAGCGGCCCCTGTGCTGCTGCTGGCGTGCTGTGCTTCGCGGGAGGATCGCCTGCGGCCGGCCGGGGGTAACGGAAGGTGAGGTTAATGTCAGAAACGCAGAAGAATAGAATCATAGAATGGTTTGGGCAGGAAGGGACCTTACAGACCATCCAGTTCCAACCCCCTGCCATGGGCAGGGACCCCTTCCACTAGACCAGGTTGCTCAAAGCCTCATCCAGCCTGGCCTTGGACACTTCCAGGGATGGGGCATCCACAGCTTCTCTGGGCAACCTGTGCCAGTGCCTCCCCACCCTCTCTGTGAAGAATTTCTTCCTGACATCTAATCTAAACCTCCCTGATTTCAATTTATACCCATTACCCCTTGTCCTATCACTACAGGCTCTTGTAAAAAGTCCTCTCCCAGCACCCTTGTAGGCCCCCTTCAGATACTGAAGAACGCTCTCGCTCCTCCACAGAGGGTGAAGTGGCGAGCAGGAGCTGCCCCCAGGTCCCCTCCGTGTCCCTGGGGCTAGTTACACTTTGGTAGCGGCACGTGGAACGGCAACGTTCCGTACCTGGCGACAACTGGAGTGGCTGCACCGCTTCAAAACGGGTTTGGGCCTGTGTAGCCCATCCCCAAGCTCCTGCTTGCCACGCAGCTGCCCGGACTTCCCCGCGAGTAAAGAGCAAGGTAGCAAATGCCACCACCACAGGGAAGAGCTGCGGCCTCTGCTCACGCGCAGCACGTCAGCGGCCAAGAGCTGCGGTGCTGCGGGAAGCTCTAGGGTGGGAAGTGGCAGTTCTAGAGCTGACAATCCTGCAACTTCCAAGAACGCTGGGAGGGGAAAAGTCTGATACTCCTCCTCCCCCCTGGTCCCAAGGGTGTGTCGCTAGCACAGTACCGAAGCGAAGTGGGCTCCTGTACCGGGGTGACGCCTGCCTGGCAGCAGCTGGCATTAAGCGGGTCGATTTGCTGCCCAGTCTTACCCTGGTCACTGCTGGGTGCGACTGCCGGAGCCCGCTGCTTCTTCTCCATCTGTTCCGGAACTGCTGCTGTAGCTGCTTTTGCCGCAGCTTCCGCTGGTAAGTGGCATCGCGCTCCGCAGCCAGGGAGTCCGTGCTTCTGCCCCCCCCAAGCCAGCACAAAGTTAAACGGGCGTTCAGACATTTTTTGAAGACAAAAAGATGCATAAAGGGCTGACAGCAAGGAAAACCCGCTAAACCGGCATTGGAGGGCCCCTT
>NW_010263051.1:0-14893 GCF_000690775.1 Eurypyga helias
TTCTATGATTCTATGACTTATTTTCCGCTCTTATATTCCTGCCCGTGCCTTCAAGGCCCTGTCTCCTGGTGGCGTTCATCTTGCCAACCGGCAGCAGGGAGAGTGGAGGAGCCCGTGTTGCCCCAAAGCAAGCTGAGGGTGTGGATGGGCCAGAGGACGCTGCCTCGCCTGCAGCAGCCTCCCACCGGCGGAGGGTGAGGCCTAGCTCGCACCCCAAGCCATCAGCCCTGCAAAAAATGCTGTCCACTAAATTGTTTCCGCTCCCGCTTCCTCCTCCTTTTATTCATTAGGCGGATAACCTCTGAGTCCGACAAAGCAAGTAGCTGCTGTAGAGCAGCTCTTTGAACACACCAGGAGAATGACGTGTTTTAAAAACTAGGGCTGCTTATTCTTTTCTCTAATTGTTTTATGGCCAAAACCAACTGAAAATAATGGGGGCAGTAGCAAATAGATAGTAAAAAGTGCCAGTGGATTTATGGTCAGTGGCACATGCATTTGGAGACTGTAAGTAAATAGCATAGGTATTAGCAGACCGTTTAATTCCGTTCTCCAAACTGATGTGTTGCTTTTGACGAACGCGTGTAATTCCAAGGGCCGTTCTACTTCTGAGGGATGAGAAAAGACAAGTAGAGCCCAGAAGATACAAACCCAGTCAGAGTGGGTCGTATTAAGGGAGAAGGCACATGGCATTCATGTCACCAACACTCTCCTTCTCATTGCCCTTTTTATGTTGGAGGTGGGCACACAAAACTCATGCTGGAAGAACCTTTTTTGGGTATGAGTTCATAGAATCTACAGAGCCACAGGGGTCACTAAATACACCAAAAATTTTGCCCATCTAGAAGAGCTAACAAAACTCAAATGGAGTCTTGAAGTATGTGAGATAGGGCCTCTCTCCTTCCTGTTTTCTGCATGCAAGCCAAGACTGACAGCCCTAAATGTGAGAACACATTTGCCCTCCTCGTTGGGAACGCCAGTCAGCAAAAGTGCTGGGTAGCCAGGTCTGGCTGCACACGTTCATCACAGGGAGCTGGAAAACATCATCCTTTTAGGACCAGTCCTTCAGCACCAACAAAATGTTTGCTTGGCCACTGAGATCAACATGTACAAGCTCAAGTCTTGGGAGAATCTGATTTTTCCAGAAAAAAGAATGCAGTATCCTTTTTTTCTTGTTAGCATGTAGCATTGAAAGGCTTTGTCCCTCTGTCACCTGAGGGATGAAGTCACACGCTCAGTACTTACTGTTTAGCTAGTTCCATGGATATTTGCTCCAAAGAGCATCCTTTCGTCTCTGGTATAAACACAATAACGAAAGCCAGGGATGCTAGGCTCATTATTGTGTAAATGAAGCACACCCAGGACAAGCCAATGAGCTCTACAAAGGAAGAAAACATGTCTTTTTTAGTTTTCAAATATTACAATTTTTTTCTCTGTTGCTCTATTTTTATAGGATATGGCCCCTAATGCATGGGAGAAGCTAGAAAGAAAGTAGGCTGTTATTCTTAATTTATTTGTGCCTGGACATAATTTGAAAAAGAAGAGTGGTTTTGCTTTTTTTAATTCTTCTTATGGAAAAAAAAAAATTGATGAGCCCATATTGACCCATTTATCATGAACCTATTGATTTATTTTGCTTGCAGTCACTCTGGATGCAAACTGTGAGTAGCCATTGCTACTGGTGTGTGCAAAGGCACCGGGGGACACGGGTGCCTCAAATTTCTACCTGTGTCTGGTTTTGTTGCACATTCTTTCGTGGAGCAAACCCAAGCATTTTTCACACTGTTCCTGTTATCTTCAGCCTATCAATTCCCAGCATTTCCACTGCAAGTCATGGGTCCTGTGCCAGAAAGGGATCTAAGAGTGAATTCCTAATGGGTCCAGCCAAGAACTAGTGGTTTTCTGAGCCTACAGTCCAGGGGAAGGCAGGTCCTCAGGCTGAGGGCTGCACTCTGCAGCCCTTGCAAAGCAAAGCATATACAAATCCAACAGGTTGCTGCACCCCCCTCACCCCTTTTCCCTGCTGAAACTAAGCCAGACAGCTGAGACATTGGTCAGTTGTATCGTGAGTTAAAAGTTGTGTCTGAAGCTGCTAATTCAGCTGGTATCTTCTGCATCAGATACCAGTGTGCAGGTGCCACTGGCCACCGTGACTTCCACATGCTTTCCTCTGAAAACAGAATTTCCAATTCTGCCTTTCTGCCACAGACTAGGAATGCATATTTGCTAGTAGTTACACTTCCATAAATCCAGATTAGGCCCAGCTAAGCCAACAGAGTTAGTGTGGCTTTGCATTCATTGAAACCAAGGCCAGAATAACAGCCAGGTGTGCATTAACAAATAATGCTGCGCAACAGGAGGGGGGCCTGCAGGTGAAACGGTGCTGAGCACCTGAGTCCGCACTAGCTGTTTTCATTGACATTTCCTTAGGAGTAGCTCCAGTCTGGTCCAAGGCCTGAGCCAGTGTTGGCAGCTGGAATGCATTCACGTGCATTTTCTGGTTTGGTTTTGTACAAAAGCTTGTGAGGTTCAGGACTGCCCTGTGGTGCAAGCCAAAGTGCAGTGAGCAGAGGCTACTGTATGACTTGATCCTGAAGAGGATCCTTGATCTAACTAAAGTACTAGTGTGGACACAATGAGTTTGGCCTGACATATTTTTCCTACTTTTAATCAAGATAGTACTCAGGGGTTGTTTTTTTCTCTCTCTTTTTTTTTTTTTTAAGAAAGAAAGAAAACACCAATGTGAAACCCATTTTAGTCACAGATCACACTCATTTTCAAATCCATCTTAAAATACATCTAACAGGATGAAAAACACGTCAGGTTTTTCTGGGCTGGTTGCTTGCCTCTTGGGGAGAGTAATGTAGAGTTGAAAGAAACCTGGAGTCTCCGTTGCCGTATATATTTTGATCTTCAGTACATATTTTCCTCAGAATAAGACTGAAAACTAAAATTTGCAAAACTTCTTATGAAATAAAATTAGAAAAAAATATTTGCTAATTAATTAATTTCAACATCAGCATTTAACCTCATTTATGATCACATTGTGAGTCACTAAATGGTAGTCTACTTTCTCGCATTATAACATGAAGCATTTTTACTTTACAAAGACACCTTTTTCTAAAGGAAAATTTCTTGAAGCTAGGACATTCCTGTGAAAATGAACTATTTCAATGTCATTGTCTTTAAAAATGTTTGATCAGAAAAGCTACAGTCTGATCTAGAGCAGAGCTTCTATGGACTTCAGAAGATGCAGGACTAAATCCCAATTATTATTTATTTTCAACCTACAAAGGCAATGGTGTTTTTCAGAGCCGGGGTTCACAGCCTACCCAGTTAATGTGCAAGGTGCTCTGACAGCCAGCACCATGAGGCTGTAATTACTAGCACAGACTTAAAAGATCTGGTGGAAACGGTAAAGTTACACTAACCAACAGCACCCGGAGATCTGAATTTGGCTCCTTGTGCATCATGGCTGCAGTTTTAGAAATGTTGTTTTTATCAGAAAGATTCATTTTGCCCAGTAGGATAATATCAGCTTAGAAGGACACAGAGAAATCTTACCAGTTACAGTCAAAAATGTCAAGGAGATGAGGAGATTTATACCCCAGTTCATGCTAGATGTCAGAGCCATGGCCCGTCCTCTGATGCCACCAGGGAAAATTTCGCTCAGGACCAGCCAGGACACTGAAATAGAAGGTAAAAAAAACAAAAAAAGGGTGTTGTCTTCAAAAGGATGCCTTTCCTTGCTGTAAATTTAGGTAGTCCATGAATTCAGATGAGGCTTACTGAAAGAATAAGGTGATTTTCAGGGACTTTAGGTTTGTGTGGGCCCAAGCCTTGAAGGACCACCCATGCTCCGCAAGCTGCATGGGTAGCAGTCAACATCACCCTTGGGCATCACCTCTGCCCAGCACCCTGCGAGCCAGCAGAACTGGGGAAGTGAGCTCTGGCTGCACATCTGTGTAGGAGAGGCAGCTCTGACTGAATAACTCTCAAGTGATGTAACGCTAATGGAAGCAGGGCAGCAAACCAAAGTAATCTTCAGCCGCAGAGCAGCACTGTGTGTTTATGCCACCTTATAAATCAACCTGCCACACTGAGGCAGGTTTGCTATTCCAGCTCTCAGCTCTATATGAATGAGATTGCTCAGGAATAAATGAAGAGAGAAGTCCTGATTTTTGGCTCCTTCATATCACACCACACCACAGGTGATCTAAATGCTGATGTTGCTAGCCCACAAAAACAAATCCGTAGCCCACAAAAACAAATTCAGACATGAAGAGCTGGCTGATAGCAAGAGCAAAAAAAAAAAAAAAAAGACACCACATTTCTGCACCATTCCTGGTTATTAGAAAACAAACAAAAAAAATCCATTCTCCTTTTGTTCATAAGCAAGATGCATTGGCAAGAGATTGCTGCATGGGGAGATTGTGGGTTAGCAGATGACCAGAACAAGAGAAGAGAGGTACATGTGAATGACTGTCTTCAGACCCTTGGACATGGCCATTATAAGCTGCCTCTCTGTGATGTGGTTTCTGCAAAATGATGGATGGGAGTTTCCCTGGGACACGTGCACTGGGCAGTCTTAAAGTTACATTTGACAAATATAATGTATTTAGAATGCCTCATCCCTGGAAGTGTTCAAGGCCAGGCTGGATGAGGCTTTGAGCAACCTGGTCTAGTGGAAGGTGTCCCTGCTCATGGCAGGGGGGTTGGAACTAGATGGTCTTTAAGGTCCCTTCCAACCCAAACCATTCTGTGGTTCTATGAAACAGGGTCCTGTGCATGGGTGTGTGTGTCACTCTGCAATGTACCTTCAGATGCTTGTAGGATTCCTGTGTGAGGGTATGACAGTACTGGTAAAGGTAGAAAAAAGTGCTGTGGCAGTAGACTATAAAGAACCAACTGAAAGGGAAGAAAAAAATCCCTGAGCCTTGAACCAATAGAGCAGATTCAAGCAAACTCTAGAGTTCTTTGTACCGCAGATTTGAATTCAATAATGTTTTTTGGAGCTGGCATCCTTTTTTTTTTTTTAATAAAAAAAAAGGAAAAATATAAAGAGCTTCACTGCCACAGTGGGAGTGACCTGGAAGAGTAGCTATTTTGTTCCAGAGAATCAAGTCTGCACTCTGGAATGACCTGACACTGTTAGGCATAGTCAAGAGTCACACAGTCACAGCACAGCTGCCATAGAGAGGATTTTTTGGGTTTTTTTCAGACTTGGATCACAGTAAAGTTTAACACACTCGCTGCTGACAAGGCAAACATTGCTCTAAAGAAATGCCCTGGACATGTTCTGTGGGGTGTCTGAAGAACCTGGGGGTGTTGGTTGACAGCTGGCTGACTATGAGCCAGCAGTGTGCCCAGGTGGCCAAGAAGGCCGATGGTATCCTGGCCTGCACCAGGAACAGTGTGGCCAGCAGGACCACGGCAGTGCCTGTCACCCTGTACTGGGCACTTGGGAGGGGGGAGGCCGCACCTCGAATTCTGTGTTTGGTTTTGGGCCTCTTACTTCCAGAAAGACACTGAGGTGCTGGAACATGTCCAGAGAAGGGCAATGGGGCTGCAGCACAAGTCCTGTGAGGAGCGGCTGAGGGAACTGGGGGTGTTCAGCCTGGAGAAGAGGAGGCTCAGGGGAGACCTTATGGCTCTCTACAGCTACCTGAAAGGAGAGTGCAGAAGTGGGTGTTGCTCTCTTCTCCCAGGCAACAAGAGAAAGGGCAAGAGGAAACAGCCTCAAGTTGCACCAGGGGAGGTTTAGATTGGGTATTAGAAAACATTTCTTCACTGAAAAGGTTGTCAGACATTGGAATGGGCTGCCTAGGGAGGTGATTGGGTCACCATCCCTGGAGGGATTTAAAAGTCTTGTAGATGTGGTGCTCAGGTACATGGTTTAGTGGTGGATTTGACAGTGTTAGGTTAATGGGTGGATCTGATGATTTTAATGGTCTTTTCAAACCTAAATGATTCTATGATCCCATGATTGTAAACACGAGAGGGGAGCAAAGAAGAAGAGAACTGGCTTCTCAAGCAGGTGTTGTGACCTGTCAGTCCAGCTAGCCCTGTGTCTGAGCAAAACCAGGCCCTGGCAATAGATTGGGATCTCATGATTGTATTTTTCCTCTCTTCAGCACTGGGGCTGTTGAAACCCGTATCATTAGTCACAGATGATACAACATGTCACAACAGGGAGTGCTAGCCAGAATGCAAAGCAACAAGTAAGTGAGAGGGAAAAGAGCCCTTCTGAGCAGTGCATGCACAGCCCGTGGGGTTCTTCTCCATAGGATGGCCTGGTAGCCAGCAGCCGAGCTCAGCTGGAAAAATTGTTATCCACCACGACTAGCAATAGGAAATGTTCACGGTCAAGTTAGAATGGATTACTTTGAAAGAATTCAAACATATTTTCTGATGAGCATGAACCAAACTCCAGGAACAAACTTTTTCTGTGGGTACTTTGGTCAGTATTTGCTTTTTGTGGAATATTCCTCCATTCAAATGACTTGGAGCGGCTGCTCAGAGAGGCATGGAGTGAGGAGAGTCAAGTCCCTGAGCTAAATGGCCTTCAGCATTGTTATGGGCGCTGGGTGATGGCTCATGTCACAGCTGAAATGTGTGGCACTGCAGCAGCTGCAATACCATGCATTTTTCCAAGGATAGGCTGGCCCTTTCAGGCTAACTACAATTTCTCTGGAGGTTTGAAATGTAACTGTTTTCCTGAGAAACTAAAATACTTGAGTATCTACATCAGCCCCAATAGTGGTTAGCTGCTCTTATTTCAACCACTTATTAAGTTCAGACAGATCTGACCGACACACCAGATCTGTTCTTCATGTCTGCTAATGGTAGCTACTTCCTCTGGCATGGTCCTGACCTCTGCTTAGCTGGCAAGGAGTGGATAGGCTCATTCCCCATGGAGAAAGAGCAGTTGTAGAAATCTGACACTTACTACGTTCTGTTTATCCCTTTCCCCAAGCCAAGGCAGTGACAACAATCGATTCTTTGCTTTTAGCACCTCTCTGGGATTGTTTTTACTATTTGTACCTTTGCCAAAAAGCAGCAGCTGCTGTAGGTATGATGGGGACATGGCTTTCTCTTGGGGAGCCAATAACCAGGTTTGGGCTCCCATCCATGACTGCTGCTACCTTGTGCGCTGTGTGCATGCAGCACTGCAGAAATTCAACCTGCACCCTCCCAAAGTCACAGTGAAATCAATCTGTGCTCTGCCTTCACCAGCCTAATCAGTAGCATCTTACAGGGGAAATCAGCCTGTCCTCAAAAAGAGGGCCCACATTCCACGCCCCATCTGCTGTGTCATCTAACATTATTCCAAAAGGATGCTGCGATAGTAACCACATTGCACACACTCAATGGCTTGCAGCGTCTGCTCCGGCCACCCTTGGCTGGTGTTCATGGAATGGATGGGAAAAGAGCTGGTGCCCTCCAGGTCAGACATGGGTAAGAGATGAGGCTGAGGGCTCAGCATCAATCTCTGCTAGATTCAACAACTGCGGGGTGTGTTCATACAGTGGCTGCAGGAAATAACCCACCTTTGCCGAGATGTAGCGTGTTGTATGTTGACAACAGTTAAGAGCAATTGCACAGCTGAATGGTCTTTTATTATGGTGCAATCTAGAGAAAAAAACACCGACTGCAAGTGCAGGGGAAAACATTGCATTGGATCAGAAAGCTTAACTCTTTCATTAAATACCACAGAGATGCAATGCCCTGACATTCCTTGCCTGAGTAGGAAGAGTAGAGGCGTCACGTATACAAACAACCCTTTGGGCAGGATGATGACATCGACCTCTGAACAAAGTCACAGGGGCTGCAAAGGCAGAAACCAGAATAACAATGGAAGATTTCAGCCGTTCTCCTTAAGGCTGAATAAATTGCATAATGAAGCACAGTGCTGGGGCTGTATTTTAGATACCATAGATGATGGTTTCTTTTAGCACTTTGACTGATAGTTAATGAGAGAAAAAACCAAAAGTGTTTTTGCTGTCTTGCTTCAGTGCTGAGTAGGGGTAGTTCAAGATGTAACCATCACAAAGATGCTCTGTGATATTGGTTATAATGTTTCAAATTTGACATTCTTGTAGAAGTGGAAGAGACAAGAACTTACCACATTTAGTTTCAAAAGGAGAACAGTATTAGAACAAGCCTGCTTTCTATAAAGAAATTAAAAGGACAGTCAGGGAAAATGCTTCAGTGGTGTTATGGAGAATGTTTAAGTTACCTCATTAGGGGCTTAAAATACACATACAACCAAATAAAATAAAAGAAATATCTCAGCACGGATAAACTGACTGAAGAAAACTTCATAGAAATATGCCTTCCATAAAGGAGTACGCTGTGTCCAAACAAAGAAAACAGAGTACGATTTCTGAAAAGCTACTATCAAAGCCATCATCAGGCAGGCAAGTATTTAGAGGGTCTGCTGGCTGAGAGGATGAGAGGCCAGGGACGGAGGAGGGGACACATGCCAGCATTGAAGAAAACGTTCAGTGAAGAGGCACAAAGGGGTCACCATGGTAGACTTCTCTACCGAGCTGCTGGCTGGAGCTAGAATAAAGCTGAGTAATCTCAAATGGAAGAAGGAGAACACATGCAGTGCCTTGAGGAAGAGAGGTGTCTGGTTTTTGCTGAGGAAAGCCATGTCTCTTTGAAAGAGTTAAGGAACATGGGGATTGAAATACATGAGCTACTGTGCTTTTCATTTTCAAAGAACATATTGGTGAAGTGTCATGGGACAGAAGAAAAGGTACTCATACAGACCAACAACTGTTTATAATAGGAACCGAAGGACAAGGTCAGATTTCACAGTGGAAGGAGATTACTAGATCTGCTCAGTGTATTTCCAAATCTCTCAGGAAAGGGAGGTGAATGCACATGCAAAACGTACTGACAGTACAAAACAATTCGGGGTAATAATAATGAAGAAGGATCATAAAAAATTGCAAAAGGAACTCGAAGTACTGTGTACTTTGAAAAACTAACCCATAAAATTCCTTACCAACACATGCAAAGTAACACATAGGGAGAAAACCAACCACCAGTACCCACACCAGCACTGATCAGGGCAGAAGTACCGGAGGCTCCATGGGCAGTTCAGGGATAACACTGGCTCCCACGAGGCAGAGGTCCTGGATGCAAGCAGAGGCTTGGCAATTATTAGTAAAGGGACACTGAATCTGACACTTGCATGCCTGTGGTGCCTCTGTATTTGTCATATTGCATGCAGATTTGGTCACCTCAGGACTAGCTGAGCCACAGCGAAAGTTGTGTAACGGGCTCTGCAAACAGCAATTAGACAAGGGCTCCTAGATCATGTGCATCAGAGGAAGAGATGAACAGAGGAGAGGTTTTCATTACATTTTGAGAGACACAAACCAAGAGAAACCAAATGAAGTCACCAGGGACAGCAGTTAGGGTCAGCAGCAGGATGTGCTTTTGCAGTCAACTTCTATTGCAGCTATGCAACTTACTTTCACAAGATGCTTCAGATGTGAAAAGTATTAGTGAGTTAAAATGATTAAATGCTGGGTGATAAAACATGGTTTCTCTGTATGTGTGGAAAAGATCCATCAAGGACTATTGTTCACATTAGTAAAAATAAAACCCCAACATTCCTCCTGAAGTTCCGTAAACTACAGCTAGCCAGAAAGACACGCTGTGCGTGCTGTATGTGCCTTTTCTTATGCATTTTCCCTCAGCATCTGATACTGATGGTTGCTGGAGGCAGGTAACAGATTACTTGAGTGGTCCTTTTGTTTGAACCAACATGGACAATTTAATGAGCTTTATGTTTGGGCCATAAGCAGAGAGTTGTCTCAACGTCCCTGTGATTTCTTCCTTAACTTCCTTACTTTACAGCTATATAGTAAATAAAAAATAATTTAAAAAACCAAATAGACTTACATCAGAGAAGAAGCAGCATCTAAGAACATGTGAGAAATACTGTGAGATTGAGAGTACTCAATATTCATGGGAGGTACATGAATGCAAAATGTCCTTGTTTTGACCTTATTCCTGCCAAGAGGTAGAAGGAAATTGGAAGCTGCTCAGCAGCTCTCATAATGAAATATTAGATTCCTTTGGTATTCATTTGCTGCTTAGCATTTTTTCCCTTCCTATACCTGTATTATGTGAGGTCAAGTTCTCTATGGTGAGATTTAGAAAGCGGCCATTGCAATAGTTGAAAGAATTCAAGTTTTTGAGGCATAAACTATGGAAAGAGATTAAGTGGACTTACAGCTTAGGAGGGAAGTAGGCAGAAGTATGTAAGACTTTGAAAGGGAGGACTGGCTTGTAAGCAACCAGAGGCCCAAGGAAAGGTAAGAAAGGGATTATCCCACCAGCAATGCAGACAGACCATCCAAGAACATGTAATGAATGATCAGCACTGGGGAAGGATGAAAGCAAGCCACTGCAAAGCTGCATGAGAAGAAGTAAGTCAAAGGACATGGCTAACAACTGGCTTTGCCAAGACCAGATTTTTTTCCAGGATAATGAAACCCAAATGAAACACAAATAGCCAGATGTCCAACTCCTTCTCAGAAAAGGCCAGCTGGTTTGCCTTGATTTCAACAGCCACGTCGGAGGGGGTGCCACAAGTCTTCATGGTGTGCATGGTGATGAGGTGGGTACCCATGAGAGCTGGCAGCACAGGGGCAGAGCTGGGATGTGGGGCCAGGGGAGCTGCTGCTGTAATGCATCAACTGTCCTGGCACCGCTCCCAGCACCCACACAGTGCAATCCCTGCAAAGGCTTTTGCAGCAGCCTCACTTAAGGAGGTTTGCAGTGCACTACGGGAATCACCCCTCACTTGCATCTCCTCCAGTTTACATTAGAGCTGCAGGGGTTTTGGGGGAAGTGACTGAGAGACCAATGAGTTACCTCCTTCCCCTGTTTTCTGGGCCAGCTGAGAAGGAGGGCAGTGAGATGTACTTCACCTCTGGTTTTCCCCAGCCATACCTCCTCCCTTAACTTTCTCACCACTGCTTTTTTTTTTTTTTTAAAAACAATTCGTATTTGTATTACCATGAACTTGAAAAAAAATGTTATGCCTGGTATGGTGTTTTCCTGTTTCATGGAAAAGATTTTTTAATGAAGTGAGCTTCCATGTAAAATGCTTCATTTTGGCCAGCAGCTACTGACTAACCTGAGTTGAACTTCAAAACTATGCCTAATTTTAAGCATAGGAGCTATTCCTTTCTAACAGTGCCTTTGCGTCAATAGGTTTACTAACATACAGCTATTACTAGAGAGATATTTATATAATCCAGACCACCAAGATCAGAATTTTGACTCAAATAGGTGTCTAAGTGGAAGATAGTACACCAAAACACAGGTAGCGCCCTATCATTTCTAGGTAGTACTTGGAGGGCCAAATGTTGTGCTCAGCACAGCAGATTGAACTACTGTCATCGCAGACACAGGAATATTGGCTGGGACATGGCGTTGTCAGTCCCTCTTTTCACAGCACTCTGTTTTTCAGAAGGCAAAGCCCTTGGCCTGATTCACCTCATTCACAGTGAATTCGATGTCCCAGATTTCAGGAGTGCACCTCAGTGTATAATTTAAGTTTGGTCTCAGGGCTGAACAAGGCTATTCTGCTCTTTGCAAAATGGAGTCCTAAAGTAATTAAGGAGAAGCTCCCACTGACACTGCCATGTGCCATTACTGCAAAAGCATTTTATTCCTTATTATGACCTTTTTCACACCTAAAAAAGCCTCCCAAACTTGCAGATTCTATCAAGTTAGATAAGATTAACCTATCCGGCTGGTATTTTAGAGAACAACTCCTGCAATTTGAAATCCTGTAATTCAGGTTCAGCTATCCAAAAATATCTTAAATTGGCTACCAAAAAACCTGTGAAAAGGCAAACAGATTCCTGGGTTAGCTGACATGTTAACAAGGGGTTTCAGATAAACCTTGTCTGGGGCAAGGAAAGAGGGATAAGTAGGCAATTCTCAATCCGTGCTTTATTTTTCATGTTGGCACGCCTTGTGTTTCTCCTGCAGCTGGGTAGTGCAGACGCAGTGTGAAATAAAGGCCACATGAGGCACCATTTGAATAGCGCAGGAATAATGAACTAGATAAATACTAGCAGTGTCATGTTCAAATTGCATGGCTGCATTCATTGGAAGATGATTCAGTACTAACAAACAGCACTAGGAATCTTGTCATAAAGAATCCAAGATAATTTTTTAAGTTAACTACAGTAGGACTTTCTGTACTGATCTTCAGTGAAACACGCACATTTCCAAGGTTTGTTATCTTGGGTCAGATCCAACGAAGCATTTAAGCACTTGCATATTTTTTGAGCATTTGATTTAATCCCCACCAGTATCTCCTTTTCAAGAGTAAACCACAAAACAATGTAAAATTGATGCTACTCATTTGTGTGAAATTTAAGGCCAGGCCACAGCTGCTCTGCAAAATGTAGAAGCTCAAAAATAAAACATTGCAAACAAATGTCATGTGAGGCAATGTTGAGCATGAATGCCTGTTAATATCAAATTCATGTGCACTATAAAGTAATACAATAACCTCATGTTTTGTAAAAGCCTGAAATATCTCTCTAAGGTCTAAGATATCAAAGTGAATTCTGGACACCCCCATCTTTTATCTGTGTTTTCCAAGCTAGTGCAAGGCTGTACAGCTTACAATATTTCAAACCACAGGAACGACAAACTAAGTCCATGGAGCATCAGAATTTCCACACTGACAGTTCTCTTTCCTACACGATTTTCCAGTTTCTGCTAGGGCATTTGATGGCCAAGATTAAACCCAGGGTTGTTTTGGGGTAGAGAAAAAGCAGTCTTATGCAATCTGGATCATAAGGGTGACAAGAGATATGACCTCTGTGTTTGAGCCCCTGGGCTGTTCAGCATCATATGTGAAACCAGATGTTCTGGGTTTTGTTACCAGTGCATTTAGTCACCAAGGTGAAAGACACAGAAAAGGTTCGCTATTTAACTGGGCTAATGAATCATGCTTTAACTCAGGTAGTCAGTAAATCTAAGTATCACAGGACCTATATCAAGGGGACTAACTTTGTCTCCTTGGTAATTCTCAGGGCTTTAGGGGAATTTTCCAGCTCTGGGTTTTGGGTTGCTTAATACAATAAAAAACGTAAAGAAAGACTGACACAGACCACATAATATTGCATAAGAAGGGCAGTGATGGATTAAACAAAGGACTTATATCCTTACTCACTTCCAAGGATTTCACTTTTCTTATGAACCCTTGAGCTTTCTTCCATCTCCTTTGATCGTTCTTGCATGATTCTTCTTCAGTCTTCCCCATTGTCCCCAACATGGGTTTAAAACTGCATTTAAAGGACTTCAACAACTCACAGTAAGATGTCGGCAAAACAAGTGGGTTTTTACATGGGAATAGAATAGAATAGAATAGTCCAGTTGGAAGGGACCTGCAACGATCATTGTAGTCCAAATGCCTGACCACTTCAGGGCTGACCAAAAGTTAAAGCATGTTATATGTGGAATGCTATGACACAGTCTAATTCAGCACCCTAAACCCCCTCAATGGCCATTAAGGAAAGGAAGTCTGTGCTAAAGGAGAGGTCAGAGAGCAGCGGTCTGAAAGCTCCCCTTAGGTGGGGAGAGTATTTCCCTTTGTCAGTTATCTGAGGAATCTGGATACCACATCAGTTACTATCCTAATTTTAGGTATAAATTAGCCCAGTTTTAAAGCATCCATTCAAGATGATATAAATTGAACTCCAATATCCTCAATATGGCAATCCTGCCCAGGTTTAAACTAGGAATGTATATCTCTCATACCAAACTAGTCTTTCATCAGTAAAAATTTGCTCCCAAGGCTTGCTCTCACTAGGGGCTTGCCTTCACTGACTTCCCTGCAGTCTTTATTCCTCACAGGGCTGATGGCCCCACACAGAACTCCCACAGCAGCAATATGTTGTGTTGCAGTAGGGCTTGCTGGAGATCATGGTCACTGCCCCTACTTGGTGGGAGACCCAGGCTGAGGGACCCAAAGCCATAATCCCAAGTCCCTCATGTGGGAGGAATTTAATCAGTGTGAAACTAGTAACCCAAGGGTGGCTTGGGTTAGATGGCTTGCTGCCCTTCCCTGCCCTGGGGTCAGATGGATGCTCAAACCTGGGGCATAAGCATCCAGGTTAAAACTGAATGGAAATCAGAGACCTTGTAGGAAGAAAAGAAGTCTTTAGAAACAGGTAACTCAGGAGGGAAGTTGTTTCCCTTCTGAGCCTTGGCTGTGAGACGAGGTTTCTTGGTGCAGAAAGTGACTGTAGTGACTACAAACTGCTGCTTTGTTAACCTGTGTGGATGTAGGAGGGGATTTGTCTGTCCAACAGCCTTGGATCTGCCTGCTAACTTCAGCCAGGCTGTTGCATGTGCCCCTGCACCTGCACAGAGAGGGCAGAGAGGTGTTAGGGATTCCCAAATGCAGGAGGAGCTTCAGCTGGAGGTGGCTACGAGTCAGCAGCTGAGAGCCCATTTTGGGGAACCACTGTCCCCAAAAACAACACTTATTTCATGGGTCCCGTGCTCCCCGGCTCTGTCTGGCACGCGTGGTGGTCCTACATAACCTGTATGGGTTGCTCACCCTCCCTTTGTACGTGGCCTTCAGACATGCTTCACTTCCACTGTGGGTCTGGATTTCAAAGCCCTGGGCACTGGCGAGGTGCTCCCACAGCCAGCTGGTCCCCTGGCTTGTGAGCAGTGGGCTTGCTGCAAAAATTAAAAGGAAACACTGCTGTGAACAGAGTGATGAGCAGGCAATTTTTTCCAGTTTTTCAATCAGAACTATTCACCTGATGCCTGAGGATAGCAGATGGCAACAGAGGGTGTAATATCCCTGGGTGGGCCACTGCCAACCTCATGG
>NW_010263052.1:0-36578 GCF_000690775.1 Eurypyga helias
AGAGCCCCCGCAGGCAGGGGGGCAGCCGCCAGGTAGTCGTTTATCCCGGATAAACTGGACGCAGGTCCAGGAGTCTGCCTGAGCCTGAAGCCCAGCAGTGGGCCCTGCCACCTTCGGCCCTTCCACCTGTTTCCAGGATGGCACTGCTCTTGGAACTGACATGGCTCCCTCTTCCCAACCTTCCAGATTCTCTAGTTTCTATTCACTTTCCTCTTTAAAGTCACCGTACGATGTGAATTTTGTGACACAATATTTAGGGGCAATTTGAGAGAGAGGACTGATGTACTGAACTCACTGTCCGTTGCACATGGGAAAACTGAAGGAGTTCGACGCTGTTGCCTCATCCAGGGTGCAGCCTCTGGGAACCTGGGGCTTGAATACTATTGTGTGACAAGTAAAACAGCATATATTTCAGTTCAATTGTGAAAATATCTTCAGTTGCAAGAACATAAACATAGATGATCAGAAAACATTTTTCCTCTCATTATTTCTCACTTTCTCAAGAATTTCCTATCACTTAAAATGTTTCCCAGAGAAAGCACATACTTTCAGTGCCAAAACTGAGCCCAAAGGAATTTTTTCAGATGAGTTATATCGACCAATCGTGATAACAAAGTGTCTACAGAAAAATGAAATAAACCTCATGTGTTTTGAAAAACTAAAGAAAAAACAAGTCTGTCTACAACAGTGAGGTTTGGCTTTGAATTAGTTTTGTGAGTGACGATTAACCAGCTTAATTTGTTGTCTAGATGAAGCAGTAGTATGATCTGGTAACAATTCACTTTGAATTTGTGTAATTGCTTGATAGAATAAAAGGCAAAAGTCCTTCTGTTGGAAAACTGGCTTTGATCCCTTTTCACACCTGCAGAGTGTGGAACACGCAGTTCCTAGGAGGAGTAAAATACACGGCAAATCTGTTACCGATAGTATGAGGTGCTGTCTGGCTTCTTGCAAAGATTAAGGCACATGTAATGTGATCTTTGTGAGACTGCATTTAGCCTTTCAAGGAGCAAAATAACACATTAAATGATTAAGCAAGAGAAGCCTAGAAGTACAATACTAAATAATTGCCTGAAATGGGCACAATTCCCCTCTTGCTTGTACCTAACCAACCAAGACAACTTTTAGATGATACATACATACAACTACATTCATCCTGTGCAACTCCATGTTGCAAATAGCCTTTCATGTAGTACTGGTGCTGCAAAAAAGCGGTGATCTAATTGCTCACACATTAGTTGCCATAGTCTGTAAATTTCTTACCTAGAATTAAAACATCCAAAGCCTGTTCCTATTGCAGTTCCAGTTGTGGGGAGAACAGGCTCTCCTATTTTTGTACACAATATTCGCTCTTGCAAGTGCAAGGGTAACTGGATTGTGTAGTGAGACCGCTCCTGGTAAAATTGCTCGCCAGAAATATATCATGGAATAAATTCTTCCCCAAAGGAATAGCTTAGTTTATGCCAACCCACAAGAGCAAAAGGAGAGAAGAACTGAGATGCTGACTCTGGGTTGTATTGTTCTCTAAGCATATCATAATATTACAATTTCCTGACTTCTGCCAATAATTTTGACCATACTGAGATCTTCACAGATTTTTTTTTCCTATTTTTGTCTTTTCTCCAAAAGACAATTTAATGTCTTAAGTGTGCCTTCCTGATACTAATGCCTAGCAAGAATTCATTCATACAGAATTCTTTTCAGGTTTTTACATGAATAATGAAAAATAGCTGTTAGGAGTCTGATTTTTAAAGCACTATTTATTTTCAGTCCCACATCCCAGCTTCCTTATTACAAAAATAGGACTTCTGGTGGCTCAGGTTAATTAGGAACCTTTTTCTTTAACTATTTATTTTTAAAAAAGTTTTCTCCAGGTTTCCTTTGAGGATCTTAAAATAATTAATATGAAAGAAAAGAATCATATTTTGAAATATGGCAAGTGCCCCTCCAGTGAGGATAATTAAATGCAAAGACTATATTAAATAAGCTTGCCCAGGTGTTTCATTGAATGAAATAAATTTGTGTAAACATTATCTCTGTAGGAAGGATTAGGCTGCTTCTCCATCTTTGTGCATCTAAATTCATCTCAGGGCTTATCAAATTTGCTGAGTGCATGTCTGCATTTTAAAGGTGGGTTTTTTTAATCAGCACAATCTGATTTAAAATAAAAAAAGACTCACAAATGGAGTTGCTAAGTAGAGTTAGACAAAAAATTCACATTCATTTATTCATGTTGTAATGGTTATATCTGATACTTAGTTTCAAAGCAAAACCAAAATAAAGCAGTTTTAGGACTTGGACATGCACAGGCTCATGTTTTGCTTATTTAAACAGCAGAGGAAGGAGTGTGAACATCCTGCTACACTGGCTACCTGTATCATAGACAGCAATATGTAATAGCTTCTTGAGGGGCACTGCTGTTCAGTCTGGAGGAGAAGACAGGGAAGAAATAAAACTTGCATTAGAATCTGAGCTAAGGTACTCGGCAATATCTTGTGGAAATGATGCTAACCTGGCATTTGCAATTCTGCTCCCTGTAAGTCAGAGCAGGTACAAAGACTGGGGTCTCCCACAAATCCATGGGAATACCCCACTTCTGGCCATCCTGGAGCATGTGCACGTGCCTCTTGCCTATTTCAAAGACTTTAATTTCATTACGGTGTGAAAAATATTCAAGAAGTATAAGCTCAGATTTTCATATGCCATGGGATTTTATGAGTCAGCCAGCCGTAACACAGCACAACCTGCTCTCAAAAGTACTGACTTGTAAGAATGTAAGAAAACAGTAAGCCTAGAAATCAGGATATGACATTTTAGAGAGTACCTGCACAGCGGTGATGTACAATAATCTAATAAGATGTCAGTAGGTCATCAATCAAGTAGATTTACTGGGGTGGGAGGTAACGTTAGGAGGTGGGTTACACAGCTAACCTCTTTCCTAGACCTGTACAGTATGTGCAGTTCAAAGCTCAGGAAATCATAGCTGCACTGTTAGTGCTGGACTTGGTGCTGTACTTAATTACGTCTAGTAACATGTCATCCTGAGCTGATGTTTTGTTTATCAGTGTAGCATCACAATTAGCACCCACATTTATAAGTACTTTTCAGCATAATTTGATCTCCATTCTATCACGTATAGCTGAGCCACCATGTAATAAATAATACAGTTAAGTAGCATTGATCAAAGCTGTGTACCAACTCAAGTCCACATAAAATCTTTCAGATAATAGGGACTTATGACACACATCAGTCTTCTTTTTTGGCAGTTTGAATACTGATCTGTCTTCCAATGCAATTGGGCTACAGTGGCATTTGAAAAATATATATGAAAGTCACTATAATTCTGCTAAAAGAAGGAAAATGATATATGGGGTTATTTTCAAAAATGCCCATGTGTGAATTAGGTAGGCAGAAATACTACATATGTACAGGCTGCGTACGCACATTTGTCCACAACTGCCATGCACATCTTTGCTGGTGCCCAAAATTAAGGGCCTCTACAGACTGCATGTATCGATTGCCCCTATTAGTGCACCTAGTCTTGGTTTCTTAATATGAAGTCCTATTTTTATTTGTCTGAAACAAATATATGGATCTGAAGGATGCCAGCCCTGTATGCAACTTTTGGAACTATCATTCTAATTTTATTCTAAGTAATTTTCTTCACATAATGTCAAGCTCTCAATGTGTGATCTGTAGTCCACAAGACTGATGTGCAGTGAAATCCTTGTTCACAGATTATCTTGGTTACTAGATAGAAGCATGGAAATGGTGTATCGTATTGAGATATTTCAGAATTAACACTTTAATCATTACAATTAGTTACGCATCTCTCAGATTGTCACCTTTCCTATGCATTTCCAATTAGACTGCAGAATAAATCAGTGCCTGGGGACTCGGTATTGACAATACTGGGGTACTGTCAAAAGGCCAGCCAGGCTCACCAGAAACAGTTTAGCTCTGTTCGAAGCTCTGTTTTATGCAAGATGAGGTCACCCAATCACCACTCCGTCTTTTTGAATCCTGGATGTAAATTACCTGACAGGAAAAGAAATGATGTTTCTTTCACCTATTAAAAGCTCACCGAGCAAAAAAGATCAAGGCTTGTCTTATTCTCTGTCAAACAACTCAGCTTTCAGCTGTAACCTGGAGTCTTGCATTCAGCTCTGGGGCCCCCAGCATGGACATGGACCTGTTAGAGCGAGTCCAGAGGAGGCCACAAAGATGATCAGAGGGCTGCAGCACCTCTCCTATGATGAAAGGCTGAGAGAGTTGGGCTTGTCCAGCCTGGAGAAGAGAAGGCTCCGGGGAGACCTTATTGCAGCCTACCAGTACCTGAAGGGGCCTACAGGGAAGCTGGGGGGGACTTTTTACAAGGGCCTGTAGTGACAGGACAAGGGGTAATGGGTTTAAACTGAAAGTGGGGAGGTTTAGATTAGATATCAGGAAAAAATTCTTCCTGGAGAGGGTGGTGAGGCACTGGAACAAGTTGCCCAGAGAAGCTGTGGGTGCCCCATCCCTGGAAGTGTTCAAGGCCAGGCTGGACGAGACTTTGAGCAACCTGGTCTAGTGGAAGGTGTCCTTGCCCATGGCAGGGGGATTGGAACTGGATGATCTCTAAGGCCTCTTCCAACCCAAACCATTCTATGATAACCTTATTTCCTTGTTGGATCTGATTCTGTCTTTTGGGAACATTTAGTGATGTCTAAGCTAAGAAACCTTCCATTTCTACAAAGCAGGTAGGCCCGTGACCCTTTGTCTGATTTCACACACATAAAGCGTTACTTCAAAGTTACGTTTTTTTTTTTTTTAAACAAGGCCCTATTCTTCCACTGTAGATCACCTTGGTTAGCTGCTGCAATGAGGAGAGGCCAAATGTTTACACAAATATTGCCTAATTTAATTTTGAAGGCTGAGGCCAGTCTCACTATAACTAAGGAATTTTCTGCTCATGCCATAGGTCTTAAGATCAGCCCCATTCTATAGATGCACCATCTGAAAGACACTAAGCAGATACCCATGAGCAGAAACCAAATCTGTGATTCATATACAAAAGAATCATAGAATCATAGAATGGTTAGGGTTGGAAGGGACCTTAAAGATCATCTAGTTCCAACCCCCCTGCCATGGGCAGGGACACCTTGCACTAGACCAGGTTGCTCAAAGCCTCATCCAGCCTGGCCTTGAACACTTCCAGGGATGGGGCATCCACAACATCACAAAAGTGACTCTTAAGGACCAAAGTCTAGATAAAGCAAGAGTGAAACACTTTTAAGTATCACATACAGCTTCCTTCAGAGTCATCTGGAAAGCTCGTTATTTTCTTCAGCACTGTGGTAGCAGGCCCTACATCCTGGCAAATAAAAACCATGATATTGCAAGGTGGCAGGTACCTTGAATTTTTATTTGGCCTGAATTTTAAAGGGCTCAGTACCTCAAAATGCCATCAAAGTCAAACTGAAATAGTCCTCTTCCCATCCTCTTTTCTTTCTGCACTATGTTCTGCTGAGTTGCTGAAGTGAGCTTGCAAGCAAATGAACAGAATTTGATTTCCACACTACTCGTGGGCTCTCAACCATGTCCCTTATAAATAAATGATTTTTTTTGGTCAATGAATCCTATATTTTGACCTCCAAGAAATTTGGCATAATATCCAGTGAAAAGAATAATTGAATAGCACTTGGTATAACTATTGACTATAACAACTCAGATACCACACCACTGCACACCGTATAAATACCAGTGGCCTCATGTTCTATAAATTAATTGAAGTGGAAAGTTCATATTTTTACAATTTATCCCAATGAACTCGAGGAAAAAACCCAAGAGGGTGAATGTTCTAAGATAAGGTTTTCTTAGTATTAAATTTTATATTGTTCCAGTGGTTAAATCTCTGCCTCACAGGATTCAGCTTTATATCCACTAACTGTCCACAATATCAAATATTATTAATAATTTTATATTTATGTATTTATTATTGCACTATAATCCCTACACACACACTGCTGTAAGCCAAAGCAACAGTACTCAGTGTGCTTCAGAATGAAAACTCCTGTCTGTGGAAGCATTCATGGAATCATCCCTGAGACATAAAGATATCACTTTGTCTGTCACAAAAATGTTGCCAGCTTTAGGGTGAATGTGGCTACTGTTCAACAAGGCACAGCAACACAACCCAGCAATGTGAAACAGGAAATGAATAAAAAGAGACCACATCTAATTGATATTTAGATATGGTAGGATGTAACTACTCATGCTGGAATTCATTCAAAGCATCAGCACACTGAATGTTCCCTTATTAAAAAAAAAAAAAAGTATAATCAGTTCTTTACTGCCCACCAAAAGAGAAGATTTTAGTTATGCAGCTGATGGTTGAAAAAATGGTTTCAAACATATTTCTATGTTTTTCATGTAATTGTTATGGTTTTTGAACATAACCTCAAATTATACAACCTCAAATTATATTACCTCAAATCTATCTCTGAACAAAGAAAGTGGTAGCTCAAGTAAATATTACTTAGAAGTTTAGCAGCACTTCACGAGTTTTAAGTACATAATAAATGTTGTCCAATTGTTCTAATTATCACAGCGCTCCTGAGGGAAGATCAAATAGCAGAACCCCTTTACAAATAGTAAGGCCAGGAATAGTTGTTATGCCACGCACATTTAGAGCTAATAGCAAAGCTGGAGTATACGTGGTATTATTTGTTTGGTCCACATTTCAAATCATGACACCAGGTCTAATACAGACGTGTCTTCCTGTGATCTGTGCAGGTCTGGTGAGAGGATGAATATGAAAAAAGAAGGAAGATGGGTAATAGTTTATTTCTAAAGAACCCTGTCATTCATCTGAAAACCACCAGTAGACATCATCTTTCCAAATTGCATAGGTATGACCATGTTGAGGGAACCCAAGTCTAATTTGAATAGAGCTGAAATCTGGGTCCAAGAAACTTAAAAATTAAGAGTTGCTAACCTAAATCCTTAACGACAACAGAGCAAACAGGTTGATACTGAGTCAAAATTCATGTTAGACAACAAAAAAGGTGAAAATTATCATTAGTGTCAATGAAAATATCTCCGGTCTACCTCTGACTTATATATATGTGTGGGTAACAGGTGGAGGAAATCAATATAACCAGGAAATTTTAACATTTGTAGAAAAAAAAAAAACCTACAAAAAAACCCCAACAAAACCACACCAGCACTTTTGTTATTATCATCTGTCTCTTTTTAAACATCCCCTTAAATAGGTGATCTCCAGTCCATCAGCTCAGCGGTCTCTGTCATCCATGCACTGTGCTTCCATTTAAACTCAGTCCCTTGGTGAACATTAACTCTGATGGACACGTCCATCTGCACTGACTGTGATGACTTTTCATGTTGTATGTAGTGGTAACCGTCATATTTGTGTATTGACAGTATTGCCAGTTGTGAAGGGGTTTCAAACTTTGTGGGTTTTTTTTCTCTCCCCTAGATCTTCAGATTCTGCAATCCTATGACTAGTTTTAATACTCTGTTTTAGTTTCAAAAGCTGTGAAAAAAAGCTAAGAATGTGATCCTAAAAACTCAAGCAGACAAACAACTTCTGCCAACTTCTTAAAAAATACTATTTTTTTTAAACTAGTGGGTGTTTTTTTTTGTCTTTTGAATTCCTAGAGTTGGTAATACTGCTCTTAATTTTGCTTTTTATAAATGTGAAGTTGTTAAGTTATTGTTAATGTAATTAATGTTGTTAAGTTATTGTAAAGGCCTATTAATGTGGACTGCAGAGTTAATGTAGGTTATAAGACCCTGTTTTAAGACAAATCATTGTTAGAAGATGATTGACTTAATGTTTTGGGGGTTGATATTTTTCATGCTTTATACTGTATTTGTTTATGGGCTAAAACAAGCTGCGTGGCTTATGAAGAAAATGAAAACTTTTTGTTTCTCCTGTCAACTAGAACTTCTGAAGTTGGTCACTTGCTTTGATAAACTTGCTACCCTACTGCCCTGAGACCTCAAAATAAGCCTGCCCTGCATGTGCAAATCAATAGATATTTGCAAGGAAGAAGGTGACAAAACAGTCATGTTCTTTTCTATAAACCACACATCCTCCATTTCACTGCCCCTTTTAATGGCACTCAGAGGAGCAGATGGGCTGAAGATCACAAAAGCAGGGCCATCACTCCCCTGCTCAGCCAGCTCAGGGGTGGCATTCAAGTGTTTCAGGCACGATTTGTAGTGACCTTTACAATCGGTAATCGATATGAAACATCACTAATGTTTGACTCACCATTAAGTGTTATTTTTGTTACACTGCTAAAAGAAAATGAGGCTGATGGGTATCTGCACCTTCTCAATGGCTCCAAGGATACCTGGTCCCTGCACTAATCCTGAGCACTGAGCCATCCAGCTCCAACACGCTGCACAAAATAAAACCTCCTAATGCATAACAGCAGCCTCTTAAGAACAGTGCATTGTTCCTCAGAAAGAAGGCAAAAGATGCGAAAAGCATTACCAAAGCTTTTGTTGTTTACACCTGCATGGAATTTTCTTAGTGAAAACTTAGATAAGCCAAATAAACTGAAGAAGTAAACATTTCCCATCATATAAACAACACCCCACCAGTGGCTCCCAGCCAGCCCAGTCTGCAAGAAGAAGGACTCAAGCTCCACTTGAGCATCACAGTCAGACAGGCCAGCGCTACTGTTCCTGTGTATACTCACGGATATTATTTTTGTGAGTTACTTTCATCGCTGCAAAGGCCATGAGGCTAATCACAGAAGTAAAATAAGCGGTATATGGTCAAAGCCAAGCAAGACTGATTTTAAAATAGTACTGAGTGAGGGAAGTTGCAAAAATTACAATTGTGAAAGCTTGGGTTATATCTCTGTTTCATAATAAAAATAAAAAATAATCTTATAATGGTCTGGAAAAATAAAGTTTTATTTCCTATTTTCAGTGCTAAACATGGAATAACAACATATTCGTAACTATTTTTCCTCTACTGCTATTATCTGTAAGATGACATGGAAATCCATACACAAAACAGCCTAGTGCAGTGAATGGAGTTATTATGAGACTGTAAGAACTTGGGTCTCCTTTGCAGTCCTTGCATGCAGTATTGGCCATTATGGATTTGCAATAGAAGGAGATGACCCAGCGATTTGCACAGCCCATATAGTGCATCACATTGTCTCACTGGGACTTGCTGAGTTTTCACATCTAAGCTGTTCACAGTTCATGTATACAACAGAGCTAGAATGGAGTATAAATACCTTAATGTCTTCCTTGCGTATGTCATTCCTGAGCATTAGCTCTCCGTCTGTAGAATATTGTCTGAGCTGCTACAGATACATCTATTCAAGTGTGTCTTAATTTTTAGCTGACTGTGGCTTTTTGTCATATCCCATCAAATAGCCAATAATGATGTATTTTTTGGCATTCCTAAAACTGCTTCCTGTCTCTCTCAATTCCTTGCCCCCAGCAGAATGGCTGCAGTTATTAGCTTGTGCTTCACTGTGTCATTTGTGTTATTCTAGTTCCATGTGAGGCATGACTTCCTGCCATTTATTTGCTAATGGCGACTTGCTGCCTTTTCCCCCAGAGGGTTTTTTTCCCCCCAAACATACTAAATTATTTGCTGGCCAGAAGCACAAATGTTCTTTATCATCAATACATTCCTCAGTTTCTTTAGGTTCTGTTCACATCCAGCAATATAGAATTACTTAGCAACAATTATACTTTTAGAATATAATTAAGAGGTATTTTCAAAGTACCAAATCCAAACAGCATCTAGTATATTATCCAACATGGACAAAAGATACAACCTAGAAAATTGCCTTGGGATTTTTGATTTTTTTTTTTGTGATCACCTTAGATTAGTGTCTTTAATTTGGAATTACAATTTCATATTAGCATATGAGCAGTAATAATGCAAACAGTGTTGGCAGGGGTTTTTAATTTAGTTTTGTGAAGAACAATGAATGTTTAATTTATCTGCTTGGAATCAGGCAAAACTAAAGCCCACTGAAATACACCCCTCTCTTATTTCCATTTGCCAGAAGAAAATAACAATTTTGTAGATTTCTTTAGTCGACCTCCATTAAATACTAGTTACTGAAGAAGTCTTTTGTGCATTTTTGGGCATCACAGATTGCTCATGTGGAGTTTGATGCTGAACTGCTGGTGGGGGACTGAGCAAATTGCAAACCTCTGTCAAGGAATGAAAAAAAAAAAAACAACACCCAAAAAACCCAACCAAAAAACCCCTGAAGTGTCAGGATAGAAGGCAGTCAAAGCATGGGTGCAACAGAAGAGTGTGTACAGGATACACACTCTTCCTGGTATGTATACTGGTTTATGTATGCTCTTTCTAAACTCTGCAATTAGAAGATATTCTGGCACTGTCTGTATATGTTTTAGGTGGGAATTTAGTATCCTAACATTTCCTAGTCTGTTCAAACAACGAAGTGTGCCCAGACCTTTTGGTGTTTGAATCCCCAGCCTTCCCCTCCATACTCTACTTTGGAAAGTGATGCCTTTAATCATTCAGACCACAAACGGGTCAGACAAGATGAATTTGGGAAGTGGTGAACCAAGTCTACTACTAAACAGCAAGTGCTGGTGTGAAACCAGCATGAAAATCATGCTAACATGTAGTTCTGCATTAAACAGTGCCAGGAACTGTTACTGGGAAACTGGCAAATTGGTTGGTAAACTGTTTGCATGATGTGCCTTTCCCTTGGCCATACCATCAAGCACTCTCTCGGGTCACCCCTAAGGACAATTACAGAGTTTGAACTCCTTGAGGACCATTCCCAGCAGGCAGTTTGTGCCCAGCCACATTGTTTTGTAGGGTAAGACAGTTTACATGGGCAGGGTACATCATGACTGTTACTCTCTTTACCAGCAAATGGACCTGGATGCTTTTACTATCCTAATCTAGATATAGCTTTACATCCCTAATGCACCACAGGGGTGTCTGCTCTGTGATCTATGCCAAGCAGAGTCACTGTTCTCTGGTATGTCACCATATTAAGATTTGGAAACAGGAAAATTCCAATTGTGACCCATCTCTGACCAAAAAAGCATTTTAAGTCAGTGGGATAGCAGCCAGCAGTTTAATTATATGACAAACGCTATTATATTTCTATCTTACAGGCACAATATTGGGTTAGAAGTGTGAAGTACTAACTCCACACTATCTTGTTGAGGAAGAATTGCTCAGCATCAGACGGCAAAGTGTATTAAACACAATATTAAAGTTAAGAGGGTAATGTGTGAGAGAAGTGCTATAAGGAGAAAAATAATAATCTGTTTAGCATAATTTGTACTAGATGTATCATCCATATGGATATTTGTTTTAATAATATTGCTGGCAATATTCTCCTATCATACTTTTTTAGCTAAAAATATTCTATTTCTGTCTGGTCTGTCTATTTCAGACTAGATAGTAGGAAAAATGTTCAAAGTACATTTTCTTTATTATTCATAGAATCATAGAATGGTTTGGGTGGGAAGAGACCTTAAAAGATCATCTAGTTCCAACCCCCCTGCCATGGGCAGGGACACCTTCCACTAGACCAGGTTGCTCAAAGCCTCGTCCAGCCTGGCCTTGAAGACATCCACGGATGGGGCATCCACATCTCTGGGCAACCTGTTCCAGTGCCTCACCACCCTCTCCGGGAAGAACTTCTTCCTGATATCCAATCTAAACCTCACCACTTTCAATTTAAACCCGTTACCCCTTGTCCTGTCACTACAGGCCCTTGCAAAAAGTCCCCCCCCAGCTTCCTTGTAGGCCCCTTCAGGTACTGGAAGGACAACTTTGAGAGGGACTCCGTGGTTTGTTGTGATTTGTGAAAAAAAAGGCATCCACAAGAAAGCCTGTGAAAGAATGAGGGACCTATGATTTACCAGCTATTAACTTGACAACAGAGGTAGGAGGAAAACACTGTTGGACTCTCTATCACAGCTTCTTAATTTCAGTCTATCCTCAGTAACACATATTCCACTTACGCTTTGCGCCAAAAATCACGTCTACAGTCTGCAGCCTAACAGATAAACAACAGAGATATAGTGGCAACCTTTAAAAAAAGAACACAAATTACTACTCGCAACATTAACCAATTGTCCTACGTTTCACTGGGGGAAAGTCTTCAGTGTAGACAGTAATCATTAAAAAAAGAAAACAAATCTGTCTCTCCAGCAGGTTCAGTATTGCTAAAAAGCACAGAAATGAGAAAACAAACCCAAACATTGTAGCAACTGCTTATAATCAAGATAGTCAGGAAAAACAAACAATTACATTCTGGAGGCAGGAAATGTCTCTCTAAATTGTGTGCTTCTGAGGGTTCACATATATATCCAATTCACACAGAAATCAATCTAATGCTCTAACTACACTTTCTATTGCTCACAGAAAACAAAGCAAGCTAATACTTTTACCTGTGAGACTGTAATTTAATGTAGACTGTAAACAAAATGGATATATTTTAAAATGTTTTCTTATTTGTTCCAACAAAATCTGAAGAGAAAGTGTTACAGACCTCAGTTTGAGGTCAGTCTTGCTAAGTGTTAAAGAAATCCTGGTGCCACCTCTGACACAGCATAAAACAAAAATCGTCAACAGAAAACCTCGAATCAACAGCACTTACCTTTTTCTTTCCAGGACAAGGCTGTGTAACTCCTCTGAAACAAACACAGCAAAACTTGGCTTCACTTTTAGCACACGTGACAAATATGTGCTATAGAACAAAATGTACCCTCCTGATCTGTAGATGGGTGGTTTAGTCCCACTTACACCCAGAACGAGCCTCAGAGCTTTGAGAACTTCCATGTAATGGTACCAAGGGAATAGTTGTTGTTAAGCGCTTCTGAACAAGCCCCTCTAACTCAAGCTTGCAGGAGCTAATTACAAGCCATACTAAATGAAAAGGATCAGATGGTCAAGTGGGGAGAGGTTAAGTAATTTTAAAGCCACGATGGTAAGTTTTGTCATTTCTTAAAAAAAGATCCCTTTTATAATGTTGCAAGAGGTGGAAAAATCTGCTTTTCTCTCAGCATATTATTTCAGCTGTTAATTAATATTAAGGGTTAAACTTTGCACCTTAACTTTACTGGGATTTTTTTGCCTCTTAAATATCTTCTTGCGAGAAGAGTCTACTGGAGTCCTTTTCATAGCTAAAAGTCCTTTCCAAAACTAAATAAAGCCAAACAAAATTTGAATTTATGTTGATATAGGCCTAGAAACTAGTCCTAGGCAAAGGAAACTAGAATGAAACGAGTCTTGCCCCTACTTAGTTGGGCAGGTGGTATACATGCAGCTTTTAAGTCAGAGCATCTGGCTGCAAAGATTGCTCCTGTTGCTAGAAGATATACTGTTAATTAAGCAAAAGGTTTTAGGTGAAGCATGAAAGAATGCAAGAACCAGAAACTCCCTGGCATAGCTCTGTTGCAAACAGCCTTCAACATGGTGAGGTTTCAGTCAGGAAAATGTACCATTCAGTGCACGGTACCAGTGGTAAGAGGGAAGGGTAAGAGGAAGGAGGCTGAGAGCTGCCCCTGACTGATGAGTAAAGTACTTCTCTGCTATCTAGGAGGCCAGCAGAAATTGAAAGGATAACCCTAAACGTTGACAGTGTCTCTGAAATGACTACAGCTCCTCACCCTCACAGGGGAGGGCTCTTGCATCCCAACACGTGATCGGATGCAATCAGCAAGCCAGTACAGACTGCCAACACACACCTTGTCCTTATTAATGCTCTTTGGGCAAGGTAAAACAGAAGGGCTGTGCAAACATGGAAGTGAGATCAGGCAACGATTTTCTTAGAGTTAACTGCAAAAGAATGGGATTTATATTGCCTGCCACTAGCATCTTAACTTACCATCCCTGTGGCTTTGATAAGGGTTTGACATGGTTACATGTGATGCTGTCACTGGGAGGTGAGGGAAACACCCTGGTGAGATAAGACTGCTGCAAGGTGAGAGCAGAACCAGTTGAGAAACACCCCGAGCCCTTACCAACAGCTCTCTGGCACAGTGGGAGGATGATTTGCAGAGGGTTCATCAGCCTTATAGCCCAAAGGTCTGTACCTTAATCTAACCCACATACGCAGCTGTGGTAGCCTGAGGGGGCTCAGCTGTCTTAAAGGATATATGAGAAAATTATACACATGTAAATTGGTGAAATGGTGAGATTTTATGCGTCTGGTTGAATTTCAAATAAATAAATGAATAATGGTTTTGTTTGTGTTGCATGGTTTGGCTGATGTAGATTATGGCTACCAGCACATCCAGCAGCTCCTGACACTGCATAAACAGTCGTCGTAATGCTATAGCAGTGTCCAAGTGACAGCGGGTGACAGCAAGCAGAGCGTATTTTATAAGCCTGGGTGTGCTCCATTTGGGGCTGCTGACTGCTTCAGCCTCTAGCACAGAACAGATTTGGAAAAGCATGGCTATGCCTTAAGGCCAACTTAGCCCAATTTTCCTTGAATCTCACCCACACATTCCAAAGAATCTACTTAGTGCTTCCCCTCTTTTAATACTAAAATTAGGATAAGACCTGATTAACCTGCTCCTCGTGGACATTCCCCCTCATTTCAATGATTCAAAACAGGTCCAGCAGCTCTGGTTTGCACAGGGAGAAGGAAGCAGGCAGTATTTTTCATGATTAAGGGAGCCTGTAGGTTTGTTCTTCTGAATCAGACGGTATTTCTGAACTTAAAAATAAAATATGACACCATGAAAAATGTGCATGTCTCACAGTACTTGATAGCTTTTTCCATCACTCGATGAATACAGGAAATACGTTCAGCCCACTTACACCTCTGTGGCTTCGTAATGAAGGTCTATGTAAAGAAAAAACCAAAGCCTAGAAGAATTAAGCCTAGAAGCAAGTCATTACTTTTCTTGTGAGTGGCTGTATCTCAGTGAACTTTTTTTTTTTTCTTTCTTTCTTACTCCACAGCATAGTGGGACTATCCATTGAGACTGTGATTCCTTGTTGGTCTTCACAGAGTCAATGGTTGACCAAGAAGATACAAAGGAGGTTTGTGAATCTGTGAACTGCAGGGCCATTACGTTTTTAGCTAAGCTTGAAAGGAGGAAAATGTAATCTCAAAACAAAAGGAGCATACTCAATCCATATGTCAAAGTCTAATAAATCCTGTCTTTGATTTTGTGATTGTGAATGGATCAATTAAATGGATGTTACATTCCTGAATGCACCCTTGTAGTTTTTAATCCATTTGTGGCACGAATATGCTTTCCTAAGTGGGAACCAAGGGCTCAGGAAACAAAGGGCTCTTGAACCCACTTTCATTTCCTTTTTCCTAGAGCCCAAGTCTGAAAATGGTCTTCAGATGAAACCAGGAACTAGGGCTCCACGCTTAGGAGGAGTGAATGAAGTGAAGCCTCTCCACAACAGTTGCACATCTGGCTAACTGATAACAAATATAGAAAAAAACTTTTTATTTGGAGCATTTAATGAGAGTATTTCTTGAGAGGTAAGGGCACTTCAGAAGTTGAAGACCATTTGTTTCCTCATTCTTACGAGCTATAACTCGTAGAACATAGAGAAGTGGCCAAGTACATAATTTTCCTTCTCACCCTCGGAAAGTGATAGCCACAGAGCCAGGAAGACAGGTGAAGCCAAAGGCTTACAGGATGCCTGCAGCTCTGATTCACCTTTACATAGTTATATTGTAAACTAAGCAGTATAACAGGGGAGGCAGAAAGCAGTTGCTCTTCCATGGCATATTCCCCTTGGGCAGATGGGTGACTGGCTGCTGGTGTTTCTCCCACAAAGGCCAGAGGAGATAACCAATGCCAGGATGAGCACAACCTTCCACTTCATGTGATCAGGATGGAAGGGGAGGTTTCAACCACGGCAGCACTGGCCCGTGGTGGCACCTAATGGAAACTGATCTGGGGAAAAGTAAGGAAAAGCAGAGGGCTCCGCAGCGAGGCTGTGCTGAGATGCCAGCACCATGTGCTGGCAAGCTGGGTGCTGTGCCCTGGTGGCCGCCCTGCCTCAGCAGGGTGTGCTTGACAGGTCAGGGAGCTTGGGTTTTCTGAAATCAACCAGGAGTGCAGCAGGCCCCAAAGAAATATGTTGTTAAGGTCAGCAACCACACCTCTGGGTCCGTCACAGTTTCTCCCTCCTCTCAGCTGCTGACAACACATCTCCAAGGCAGAGAGTTCAGTTCCTGCCCGTTGTTGACCCTCTGCCTTCCACCTTCCTCTTCCTGACTGGCAAAGTACCAGCTGCCTCCTCCTCATCTCAGAGGTAAAAGTGGTACAGCACATGGATACTTGGACATGGCAGTGACAAATACAGATGAAGTTAATTTGAAGTTTGCTTATTTGTGTGACTCTCTGCTTGCCTGCTGGATGTCATGAACAATGCCTGGGCTATGTAGCTCCAATAGTCACCACGAGAACAGAAGTTTCAGCAGTGTCCATAAGAGACAAGTTGATCAGGGCATTGGAGAAGGAAGGCCAGTCATACGTTGCATTTACATGAGGCTCTTCCCAAGTGTCCAGGCACCAGAAAAAGTGGGTTCATCTTCACTCCTCCCTTTTTCATGTGTGGGTACACTGCAATATAGAGAGCAAACGTCTTTGCCAAGGTTAGCCTTGAGTCACTGGTGGCGTGGGACACCAGTTAGTGTCATACCACCCTCTGCCAACACACGGTAACTCAGCAGTTAAACCAGTTTGAGGAACCAGATCCAAATCCGGTTCATCCAAGTCACACAGACTCTAATGAAAGGTGGTTATGTATCTCATGTATAAGCTTGTTCATTCATCCTCCCTTCATTACCATTCCCTCCATCTGCAGGGCACAGTGCAGAGGGATTGTCAGGTTTCACACATTCTCATGGCACTCATTTATTTGGCTCCTACCTCATGCAGAGCCCCATTTACAAAGGAGTTTCGCAAGGCTTCTCCAAATCAAAATCATGTGAATCAGATACGTGGGTGAAGCAGCTAGCAAGCACAGTCTTAATAAAACGGAGGCTACTGGCTTTTAGCTTGGTTCTAGAGAAACAAAGCTGAAGCATATACACTCAGTCTACCTGATCCCAACCTGCCTGTTGCCTTTGAACCCATTAAACACCACCACCTAAACACAGAAATGAAGTCAGTTGAGATATCAGGTTCTTAGAAGTGATGCAAAAACTGATGGTTGTGAAAAATAGACATCTCAAAAATACCCCCATTGTAGGAAGGATACAACTTTTACAGGACACCAAAGAATCCACACAGAAATGGTCCCATTGCTAAATATCTAATGTAAAGATTCACTGATTTATCTGACAGAGTAATTACTGCTTGGGGGAAAAAAAAAAAAAAAGGAAGAGAAAGTTCCTGACTGTTATAGTAAGGGAAGACAAATTAGGTGTGCCTAGATTTCCAAACCCAGCACCCTTCTAAGAAATAAATCCAAAATTAGCCAGTGCCGTAAATAATCCCATAAGAGCCTGTGCTTCTGAGATTGCGGGCTCAATTATTTTTGCCATGAGAGTTAGAAGAGATTAAGAGGGTAGAGGCACAGTGTGCTGATTAAGGAAAAAGAAAAGTGGTTTGTTCAGCAGATGTCTTGTCAAAACCACATCCTTTAATCTGAAGTACAAGCACTAAGACCAGCATTGCAATGATCTGGTTTAGCCATTAGAGCATATAGTATTCTGGGGCACAGCAGTGAAGAAGATAAAGGAAGTATTGCCATTAGGGTAAGGAGGAACTGCAAGGTAAACATCTTTATGTGAAAGGATAAACACTGATGTCTAGACGGTTTCCCCTGAGAAGGAACTCCAGAGCTGGCTTTCTGCGAAGAGTACCTGTACAGTCAGGAAACAGAGACTATATAGACAGTCTTTGCAATGTTAATTCACAGTTCAATCATGGCATTGAAAGCATTACAGCAAGAAAAGTGACTTTTCCAGCAAGAGACCTGAGGAAAAAAAGCCTGTTGACACAGATACACAGACGACTCCAGAACTGGGTACAGTTAGGCTGGCTGCAGTCAGCATATTGCATAAAGCTAGCTAGCTCAGTGAGGAACCTACATCTCTTTGCAAACTCTTAGCCTAAGAAATGCCTTTGTTTCTTCCCCCTGATGTAATTAAATCACATTCACAGTTTGTCAGAACTTGCTCGAAGGCTTGAATTGGTGATGAGACACTAGCTCATCCAAGCATATGTTGTTTAACAATATAAAATGGAATGATAGTTGTATCCATGGTGTGAGTCCTCACAAATTTGACATCTGTCACTTATGAAAATCAGATACATAGCAAGGAATATGTTCTTTACAGTAGCTTCTCCATTGTATCTAACAGTGCAGAAACCTAATTCACTTCGGGCTTTACAAAATAACCCCATTTATGATGGTTGCTTTTTTTTTTTTAATCTATCCAGTTTTCTTAACATGAGCTTGGTGGAAATCTTAACATTTAATCAAACTCTCTAGTAACAACATATTACACATATATGTATTATTCCAGCTAAATGTACAATGACCCAAAAGGTACAAGGATGTGAGCATGCATATAAGAGTGAGTAAACACATGCACAAAGTCACTGCCTTGAATGCAAGCATGGAATTAAGATTAAACAAACAAGTAACTTCTGTCTATGGACATCAAATCCAAAAATTGACGGTGCCTGACAAGTGGGGTTTGTCACACTGAGTACAGCAGTGTCCCAAGGAAAGGCTCGAGAGACTCTGCTGCAGGATGTGTGCAAGGTGTGTAAGGGAGCATGTCCCTCCTGCCACCCCACGTTGGGGAAAGCCATGGGCACGCAGGGAGAAAGCACACCGCAGTGCAAGACACACCTTAACGCGACTCATGGGTGCCGTCTGCACCCAAAGGTGAACAGAGACTGAAACCCCAGCAATGTTGCCCTGTCCTTCAGCCCCTGCACTTCCAGTGGCGAACTTGACTGACAAGTTCAGCAAATGAGCTGGCTTAAAAGTTCCTTCCAACAACCACAAAGCTAAGGGCTATTTTCCAGTTGTCCAACAGGGCTGTCACATCCAGTACACAACCAAATGGAATGGGTCAGAGTGTCCGGACAGTACTTCACATTACATTACAGCCCCTGGGTATCATTTGGATCAAGCAACATCTCTTGTTTCACTCCTCCCCAGTTCCAGCTCTGTGCTTGCTTCTGAGCAGAAAACAAATGTTATCTTGGCTCTGGAGACGCCAGCCTTTCCAGATCACATTAAAATCATTGGCAAAATGATGACTGCCCAAAGCAAAAAATTAAAGCACCATATTTTTCTGATCTACAACATTCATTTTGGCTTTAAAAGAAAAAAAGCAGCTTTTTTCCTATCTATATGATATCAAAGACTTTCAGTAATATTTTAACGTAACTTTTGACCACAGACCTCAAAGACATCTTAGTTTAATAAAAGTTATCTTTAAAATTTTAACAAAATAAATGAACAAAATTTTAACAAAAATAATTTCCTTGATTCAGGTAAAGCCTGCTCCAAAATCATGGCTCAGTGAGAATCTTCTGCTGACTATACTGACACACCTACTTCATAGTGACTTTGTAGTAAAGCAATGAACAACTTACTCTCCATTTAGTGTTCAACTTGGTGTTTGCACAATGTGACACGAAAGGATGTTTCTGTCTGAATGATGCAGGTTTGCCAGAGGTGCAGGAGTAAGGTTTGCCAACAGTTTTTGAATGAATATTATTTTCCTTGTATTGTGATTTGTATTTGTTGCTGCATATCACTCTAAATCTCATGTATTCTGAATATATGCACAGGCATATGTATTCAGGAGAATAAATGGAAACAGACAATATAGAAAACAATGTTTTAAGCAATCGCCTGCCAGCAAAATATGCAATCATTTTTGTTGGAAATAACAAATATTTAATGTAAGAAAATTAATCATGAGATGGCTTTGTTGGAAAAGACTCCAGCACAGAGGTGAATAGGGAGGTTAGAAACCTGTAAGGAGGAACATCTCTCTCTGGACCTTTTTTCTTCAAGTCTATTTATGTGTTTTGTGTATATCAAGTAATTAATTCCCAGAACCTAGAATCTTCTGTTTGTTCCTCCTTCTTTCATACTCACACTAGAGCTGCCCCTTGCTGATTATCTGAAACTATCAGGTCCTTCTTCTTAGTGAATTAGGCTCAGAAAATCTACCCACACATGACAGTGTAAGGCTTGCAAGGCTGTAAGATGCATTTCGTACACAGATACATGGAAAGCCTTGTTCTGGATATCCCCAGAAGAGACAATGGGTTGCTTATATAAACGTTACTTATACAAAACTTTACTATCCACTTTCAGTGCATCTCAAATAGCAGCTCAACTAGAAACTATTTCCAGCACTGTCCACCTGACATATCCAGGGTTATGGCCCCCAGTCATTGTAGTTTTTGCTTAATATGGTTTCAGATACAGCTTACAAGCCAGACATTTCCATCACACAGGTTATGAGTGGATGCTGCACCACTTGTAGCCAGGAGTAAGGTCAAAGGGAAATGGGAAAGGCTGAATAAACTGTGTCAGGAAATTACTGGGACAACAACACACTGAGAAGAGGCGATGTATATCAATATTCAGGACCCACCTTTAGCCTGATATATTGTCATACAAAAACTCCAGTCTGTATGTCAATGCAGTTTAGGCCATTAGCCATTTTTTTCCACAGTCACCCTGTTCCAGAGGGAACGTCACTCTAGAGACAACACTGGATTATACAGTCATTATTAATCATCATGACATCCCTCCTGGGACTGTTAACAAATGAGTCCCACATGTCTCCTGAACATCTGTCAAGACCATCAATATATTACAAAGAAGGCACAGATAGTCATTATGTAATAATCCTTCTGCAAAAATATATTTTAAACAAGGCAATATTAAAGCCTAATAGCCCATTCATCAGCAAAAGCCAGAGTAATCCTTAGATTCATTAATACCATCTATCATGGTATATATCTTCTATCATGGGCTTTCAGAGCTTAATAAATTTGAATGTGGGTTCATATATGTGTATACATACACACACACACTTCAATGCAGCAGAAGTCAAAATCGCAGTACATTTTATTCACCTAAGAGAAACAAAATCTACAGGTGAAGGCTATAAGAACATCAGTACTGGTACCATTGCTCTTCCCATGCAGAGATTTAATGTCTAGTCTCATAGTTTTCATTTTTTTAGTGGGCAAACCGATCATACTGATTGGTCTCACGCTGAAGCTTTTACCAAACTCAATTGCCTTCCATCTCGATTTAACCATTTTTGGGTCCCCAGAGTCCTGGGCTCGACTATGTCTGAGATCTCCCATAAAATCTCTGGTGTCTCTTTGTAAGCTCACAAACCACAGTAGGGACTGAAACCGCCTATGGGACCCTGCTCCTACAGCTGAGTAAAACGCATTATTCAATAACAACCTCATAGTTTAAGTTTCCAAAATATATTTTAATCAGAATATTGCTTCCTGGAAAATTCCTAAGTTTCTTTCTGACTCAGAATAAAATATAAATCTTTCCATGAATACCAAATTTCAGCCACCACTGATTTAATGCTAAGACTTAGGCACTTAAGCAGTAATCAGTAAATGTCTACAGAAGGAAAAATAAAGAATATATAAGCTTGTTAGAAAGATCAAGATATTACAATGACAAAAGCCAGATATGTCTCTGGAAAATGGTTTTGGACTTTTTCATACTACACTAATAAAAAGCAGCACTTCATGCAATTGGAAGACCTCAGTTAAAAAAACACTCAAGCAATTTTCAGATAAAATTGTAACAGTTTAGATGTGCTTCAAGTTTTGAACAGTCCAAAATGTATTTTCAAGATACATGACACACCGGTTCCCTGGCATCCTGATTATTTTATATTTCTTTTTAATAGAATTAGGAATGTAAGGGATAAACCATTCTTTCATCACACCATGGAAGAGTTGCATATCTTTCCATCCAACTACTTGAAATTCTCCTAAAATTATCTTAATTACACTCTACTTCTTGCTGCATTGGAATAACTGCTTTTTTATGCACATAACATTTAATATGTCCTAGCAGGACCTTCCATATTTCAAAATTACTTAATTTGTTTTATATTTCTAATTTAATAATTAAGTTGACAAAAGGAATACACCAAGGTATTTGTAACAGGAAAAAAAAAAGCTACTACATGATTCATCTTTCCATGGAAAAAAGAAAATTGAAAAGGGGAGTTGAGAATTAGATGAGTAGTTTTGCTAACCAATGCTGTAAAGTTGATTTTTATATTGACTTTACAATTCCTCCCTCTGACACCTACATGCTCATAGTACTGATATGCAGGAGCACATACTAATTTTGAGAGTGGGGTTTTTTAAATCAGTTCATTGGCAGTGATTCTTTGCAGAATTTAATTTTTCCAGGTTGCACTTTTTTCTATCACCACCTGCCAAATGGAGGAGTAGAGAATTTAAATCTGTTAAATAAGTAGTAATATTCCTGCTCAAGAACAAAGCATGGAAGCCAGAAGTTGAATCAGACATGTATTCATTCATCTTTTAAATGAATGGCTTCATTTTAGAAAGTACTGTATAGATGCAAATCTCATTAGCTTTCTACGGGATATTTAAAAACTGTTCCACCTTATCAATATACACTCAGCATTTCAGTGTAAAGTACTCAGAGAAGTAACACATGTTCTTCCTTCCTAGCAGTTTCTATTGTGATATTGGATATATATACACACACACATTTTGTGTGTATATATAATTTAACATATAGAGTATATATTATCTAAAATATACATCATATAAACCATACATGTATATTATTTAAATATATATTAGTTATGTATGTATATATTTTTTTTTAAACAACTGATAGTTTGTCTCCCAAAAGGATTCACCAAAGCACTTACTACGCAATGTACCTCAGCAGCTCCGAGGGAGTTAGTTTGTCATTTGAGAGAATATTTTATTTATAAAAATTTAATATTTCAGTAACATTGTGGGTATTTATATCTTCAAATGTTCATGAATTATGACTGTGTTTTGCTAGTTAGACAAGGATTAATTCAATATCTGTCATTTTTTGTGTGTGGTGTGTTTTGGGTTTTGGTCAGGTTTTTTGGTTTTGGTTGGTTGTTTTGTTTTGGTGGGGTTTGTTTTTTTTTTTTTTTGTTGGGTGGGTTTTTGGTGGGTTTTTTTTTTTTCCTTTCACCCACAGGGATACGTGATGTTATTCAGTGAAAGTGCTCACTCATCTCATCTTAAAGTTACAGCATGTGACCAGTGGTGATGAGTACAAATAAATATCTCTCAGACTTCTGTATCAATATCAATTGTAAAGTCTGATGACCTCACTATTTAGCATTCATGCAATTTGAATGTGGGTTTTTTTTTTTTTTAGAGCAGAATTTGCTTACCCCAGCTAGCGAACAGTCACCGAGAAAAATGAAATTTAATGTTTTGTTTTCAAATGACAGACCCCAAACCATCCTTTTTTGAATAGTATTATGCTAACAATAAGTTCTACCATGAGATTTCAGCATAGTATTCACAGGCCTAAAGGACAAACTGCAAATGCAATGGATCAGGAGCCCACATGTGCACATACACACATACAAGCTGAATCACCAATCATCTTACATACCCCCATAATAAAGTAATTGCTCTTCCTGACACTTCTGATGAGGTTTGGGTCATATTCTGTGCAGCCCCAGCTTACATTTCCTGACAGTTCCTGGCACACCTCTGTGCTTTGCTCACCTTCCACTATCAATCAGCCATCCTAATGGAGTGACCACTGCTGCTGCAAGGCAATGGCACTATTTGCAGCATACTCTCCTGCAGGAACCCAGACCCCAGGAGCCTGGGTACATTCATTTGTAAGTCTCTTTGGTAGTTAGTTCAAATAATCAGATCAGGCTTGGGGAAAATAAAACCCCAAACAAAAAACCCTGCACTGCTGCACTATAGCAATTCATCAGAGGTCATGGCCACAGCATCTAGCAATATGACCACATCTGCTATAGTCTCACAGTAGCAGCTGCAAATGTAGATTCCAATTTTCCTAAAGACATATTGGCAAAGAAACTCTGGATCGCCGGAAATAGTTAATTGAACATGCTTGGATCATAGGTATTGAACAATTATCCAGAAGACGTAATGCAGGAGATTCCATCCACTCATGGTTCAGTATCATGATATTTGTCATATACAAAGGCTGTGAAGATGACTTTCCCAAAGTAAAACAGATAGGTTAGATGCATTAATGTATTCAGTGAAGCAATGAATGCATTACATTGTCAGATCAAGGCTATACCGATTACTCTGTAAGGTAAAACTTCTAAGAGTATTTGGTATTCAAATAGCTCAGGAGACTAAGAAAAGAAAAAACATCAAGCAGAACACCATCCTCATCAACCTAAAATCCAAGACCACTTTGTTGCACGGTGTTGCAGTTTAGCTCCAGTCATCAACCGAATAACATACAGCCACTCACTCACCTTCCCAGTAAGATGGGAGAGAGAGGTAAGAGAACTCATGGGTTGAAGTAAGAACAGTTTAATAATTGAAAATAAATGAAATAAAATAATGATACTACTACTAATATGCAATGAAAACAATACTACTACTACTAATGATAATATGATATAATACTACTACATATTATTATAATTAGTGGTAGTAATGAGAAAGGGAAAAAGGACAGGAAAAAAAAATGGGGGAAAACAAAAGATACAAACCACCCACCAACTGACTCCCAGATAGTCCCCAAGCAGTGATTGTGCCTCCCAGATAACTCCTCCCTAACTTTTATACCAAGCCCGATGTTTAATAGCATGAAACGTCCCCCTGGCCAGTTTGGTCAGCTGTCCTGGATGTGTCTCCTCCCAGCTTCTTGTAGAGAAGCAGCTGGGAACACAGGGGCAGTATGAGAAACTGAAAAAGTCCTTGGCTTAGTGTAAACATTGCTTGGCAACAACTAAAGACATCAGTGTGCTGTCAACATCCTCAACACAAGTCCAAAACATAGCCTCATACTACCATAAAAAAAACAAACCACCACACCCTCTCCTAGTCAAAACCAGCACACATGCTCACAACAAATATCTCCTGCCACGTGAGATGTGTTCTTGAACGCGTTATACATGTAAAAACTAAGGAGGAGCGTGGACATGAAACAATACTACCTGCTCATTGCATTTGTTGTTATATTAAACATTTGCACTTTCCCAATGATTTTCCCCTCCCTCAGCTATTAGGAAGTAACTCCAGGCTACTTTTATTGAGCAGATATCGATCTACTACAAAGTTAAGTGTCTACAGAAAATCGACGTCAGTCCATATATACTGGTACATGTAACTCTCAAATATACTCTTGTTCATACCATGGGAAAATTGCTTTTCAACATGTGATTTGCAGTGATGATTAACATACATATCTTGAAGACATTATATCCTAATAAGTCTCTCTGTAGTGAAAGGGTAATAATATCTGCATTTAAATTAAAACATTACATCAGTCTTTTATAGAGTAAATTTGAATTTGATAACTATATAATCAAAACATGTTTGCCTGAAAGCAGGTACATGTTCTGGCAATCAATTTTGACTACCCCAACTATTCCCACTCTCAAATTTTCCCTTTTCTCAAGCCTGTGCTCCTTTTACAATCCTGAAGGAGTACTGGGATCTTTCCCTCTCAGACACCTGAAGAGAATATTTTTAGAAGGGAAGGGTAGAGAGCACAAGCAGAGAATACATTTCCATACTGACAGGTCTTACAGCTACAAGATCCAAGGTTAACTGGCAGAAGCACATGCTGAGTGAGCATGAAGCAGTTTGCACACCTCTGCACAGACATGCCCTGCTCCCAACCAGCTCAGACTTCCCTTCCAGACTTCCCAAGGGAAGTCTTGAGTCCCACACCTAACCTCTGTCACAAAAGGGGGACTATGCGTAGTGGTTTAGGCCACTTAAGAGATCAGCATCACAAATATTAGGGGAAAAGCTATTATTTTAATATGAACTTGTGAGAAGCACGACTTAAAAGAATTCGATGGCAAGGTCCACTCTACTACTTAGTCGACATGGAAATGCATACAAAGGTCTTTACACATTAAAAACCAGAACAGACCTCTGAATACAAATATTTCACACATTCAGAATGAAAGTCATATACTGGCTTTATTAGACTGAAACTCTCACATCTGAACAGTTCAACTGGAACAGATCTTTTCTGAAAAATTATTTTTGCTTCTGGATTCACCTTAATGCCAACATGGGGTAGGCAGTGAAGGGCTGGGAAGCAGAAACACACTTTTAACCAGGTTTCCCTCCTCAGGGAGCACTCTTCAGCTCCTCAAGCATCACCTGAACTACCCCCACTTCGTTAAGGAGGCTACTGCCGCCAGCACGTGCTGCAACCTCCTGGCACCACCTATTGAGGGAAGGCAGCAGCACACGCCAACCGTGGCAGATACGTTCTCCACCAAGGAAAAAAAAAAGCTTTAATAGCAGCAGAATAAAAAATAAAACAAAGGTTGCTCTCAGATTGTAATAATAGTTGGGGGTGGGGTATTTGGGTTTTTGTGGGTGTGTTTTTTTTGTTTGTTTGGTGGTTTTGGTTTTTTTTGGAGAGAGTGTCTTAGGGACTGGAGAGTTCCTTTGGGTTTTTTTGTGGGGTTTTTTTTGTTTTGTTGTGGGGGTGGGTGTTTTGGTTTTTTTTTTTTTAAATCCTTCCCCTAGGTTTAGCTGGTCTGATCAAGGTTACAAAGTAACCTTGAGTTGTATTCAGCATCTCTACAGCTCTTTTGAAAAGGAAGCTGAATCCCTCCCATGTTTGAGAAGCCCAGGTTTCAGTTTAAATAGGATTTTTTAGGTATTAGCATATCAAACAGTGTAGTTGTCAGCATGCAACGTAAGATTAGCATATTTTATTTTTTCCAAGTCTTAACTTCCTTCTGTCCTACTACTTTGCATTTTTAGTGAAAGCAAACCAAAGATTAGCTCAGTAGCCACATGCAGGAGCAAGAAAGACACTGGGTATGTCTACACTACAGCTTAATTTGCTTCCAGAAATCCAAGAATGCATTAAATCTGCTGGCCCTCCTAAAGTCTACAAGGCAACACTTCAGTCCTGGCCCCCAAGAATATTTACCTGTACTAAAAAGCTGGAAGCTGTGGCACTCCACACAGGGTGGCAGAGATGTCAAAGCAGCCAGGATCCCAAACATTCTTAGGGAAATCAGGTATGTCAGGTCACACAGCGTGTTAGAAGTCACATGGAAATACTAGCAATGCCCCATCTCTGGATTGGCAGCAAGCAGAAGCAGTTGTAGATGGTAAGAGTTTTAGCATTTATATTCTGCAGCAATACTTTAGGCTTCTTATTTTAACACTTCTTTGTGTATTTGCATATTTGACGAAGAGTTCACAAACAGTGTCAGCATGGAAAGTGAAATATTTGCATTGATTGTGTCAAGATGTTTAAGCATATTGAATGTAAAAATTTGGTCACAAGTTTATGGTGGGTTAATTCAATCACATAAAGGGATCCCCACACAGACAGTCACTAACATTCCCCTAAGCTGTTTAAGACAGGCTTAATATTTAAGAAATCATATATCCCAACAGTATATAAGCTTCCAAGTCTCACGAAAAATAGTCAGTAGGTCTTCACCTATTGTTTATCTAGATCTTAATGCCTGTTGAGGTTAACTCTTACAGTGCTCCTCTGACCCGTACCAGAACAGCAGCCTTGAGGTATGATTGTCAAACAAAGGCAAATTATGTTCATTTCTCAACTATAGTGCTAGGGCTCCTAGAAGTGTTACTTCCCAAAAACCTCTCAAGAACACTATACATCATTACCTTTCAGATTTCCCTGACTACAGTTATGGGTATGTTAGTGGTGCCACAGCTCTTTAATCAAGTTCTAATTTTATTGTATTAGGTGATTCACTTATGAATGGCTCATGAAAAAGCAGCTCCATTACGGAGCAGTGTCAGCTCCATAGTGCTCATGACAGCTCATTAGACAGCATGGCACCTGCTGCCCAGAGACAGGAAACATGAGTGAGGTATCTCAGCTCTTGGGCTTAAGTGACACAGATTCCTGGAGGAGGGGGAAAAAAAAAAAAACCAACCACCACCAAACATCCACACAAAACCCCACCCTCCATGGAAAAAACCCCAAACCCAAACAAATCCCAAACAAAAACCACCCAAACCCCCAAAACCCCAGAAATGTAGAGGGATCTTCACCTCACCTGACATCAAGAGACTCCCAGCAAAATTAAATGTGTCGTTTGGTATTCTTTAGGTTGCCAGACATCATCTTCACACTGGAAGGCAATTAGTGTCATTCATCACAAGTGTTCCCAAAGCTCTCAGGTGAATGTGTTTGCACAATAGCATATCCCAAGTACATGCTCAGTTACAGAGTTAGATAAAAAGCTGCTGAAATTTTAAGAAGTAAAAGTAAAGCAAGCTACTGCCAGTCAGGGAAACCTCCAAAACCTTTCAAAAGTTTGTCATTGGCAGGTCTTTGAAACTAGGTCATTTTAAGATTTCAGATCTTTCAGCAGTTCGATCTCAGAAACATCTACTCAGGGTGTTCCAGAATAGCAAGTTTTAGGTCTTTACACCTGTCCAAATTCATATTTGTTAACCTATTCCCATGTCAGTGTATTCCCTTTCAATCATATTCACACTCTCCCAGACAGACAGACAAGGTGATGTTTGAAGTCTGCCTGATAGGAATTTACCTTTGTACTCCCCTACCTGCTCCAGATTAGAGGGGGAAAAAAAAAACCCAAAATAAAACAAACAAGACAAAAGACAAAAAACACACAAAAAACCACAACAGGAGAGGAATTCAAACTGTAGCTTGAAGTATTTGGATCAAATAAATGTTCACTGCTGAAGATATGCCTTTGCCTACCTGTCCTCAGGCAGGCAGAACAAGAGAGAAGCAGTTCTTCACATGTCTTCAAGCGCTTATTTAGATATAGTGTAATACTGCTTAAATATTATTGTTCTCCCATTTACAGTGTTCCATAAAGAGCTTCTCCAAACAGAAAAGTTTGGACAACCGTTGCAACAACTATAGGAAGGAAAAAGAACTGTATGTGAAAGAAAATAGCAAACAACTAATTTTTCCATCTAAACTTAATTTAAAAAAAAAAGGCAAGCTTTCTAAAAAGAGATCCACTAGCAGAAACAAAACAGCTTAAAACCCTATACCCTAAGCCCCTATTAGTTATCCATTAGAATTCATACCCAAAACCCAACATAGCAGACATGAATAGACAGTAGGTTTTCCAGAAGAAGCCCTAAAAAAAACACCCTACGAAGGTATGCCAAAACAGAATACCTGTAAAAGTTGAACATAAATGTTTGGAATGCTTCAAATACAGCCACGTTCTTTGTTGTCCAACTTTTAAAGAGTAAAGCCTTTAGGCAACAGTGGTTCCTTAAAGTTCCTGGAAAGTGCCATGCTGGGTCAGGCTGGGATGGAGTTAATTTTCTTCATAGCAGCCCATGTAGTGGGGGTTGTGGCTGAAACAATGCTGGTGACACAGCAGTGTCTTGCTTAAAGTTTATTCCACAGGGTATGGTGCTCAGCAATAGACACTTGGGGAAAGGAGGAGGAAGGACAGACATTCAGGGTTATGGTGTTTGTCTTCCCATTGCAAACACCTGCCTGCTGAGAGGAACTAAAATCCTTATTTTGCATTGCTTGTGCACACAGCTTTGCTCCCCTACTGACCTGCCTTTATGTCGACTCATGATTTTTTTTGCTTTTGTCCTTCTGATCCCCTCTAGCATCTCACAAGGAGGTAAAAGTGTATGAGCAACTGGGTGGGGGCTGACCTGCTGGCTTGGATCAACCCCCCACAACAGCCAAGGGTCTTAACTCATACTTCAGTGGTACAAGTAGACAACATTAATTCATGCACATGTGGGACTTCACTTTCAGATACTCCAGTGAAGACTCATAATATTAAAACCCAGTAGATTTCAAAGTTTTTCATCATGGAATACAAGTAGTTAGAAAAACTGAAGTCAGACCATTGAAAATACCTGAAAAACTTGTGGGAAAAATATGGGGAGATAGGGGAGAAACCTGTGGGAGACAGGGAAGGAGAGATAAATAGTCAGTTTAAAAAAAAAAAAAGATACACAACTCAAGCTTTTTCAATAAAAAATTTAATATCATTCTTTGAGTCAAACATTTCTGTCTAGAAACATATTCATAATGAAGTTAACTCCAGCTTTTGAACCTCTAAGTAACAGGATCCCTTGCCCCAGTTAACTTACATTAAAAGAGGACACCTACAGCTTCGGTGTCCTGCTAGTCATTCCCAAACACCTCTTGATCTATAGAGCATTTATCATGCTTAAACTGATAGGATTGTTTGCTACAGTTACAAGAACAACAGTTTACAATTAAGTTACAAAAATAGTTATCACTCATTAGTATTTCTATACATATCTCAACCTATTATATGTGCAGTCTGTACAGTGGATGTTAACAGTGGTTAAGTTTGCTTCCTTGAACAAAACAAAAGAATAACTATATCAGTGACAGTCAGACCCAAAATATTCAGGCACCAAAATATACTTGCATGTCTGGCACTAAATATCCCTGCCCACACAAAGCAAAAGCAGTTTCGGTACCCGAGACATGCACCCAGGTTGTAAGACCCTTGTGATGGTTGGTGGAAGAGGACAGTATGGGGATCAGTGTGCTACTGCCACCACTCTCACTATGCTGCGGGGCCCAACAGCAACTTTAATGGTACAGATTCCTTGCAGACAACTGTTCCTGTCAGGCCTGCCTACAGGCAGAAAAGCAGATTTACAGGGCTAAAGCTCCAGGGCAGCAGAACTACCTACCCCTCTGGGAATGACCAGAATTCCTCAGCTAAAAGTAAAACAGGAAGGTATCTTCTAAAGCAGACAAACACTGGATGTTTTTGCCATACCCAAAATATTGTCTTCATCATGCTTTGATTAGGTTTTGGCTTGGGTTTTATTCCTCCCCCATCCTGAAGCCAAAAAAAAAAATCTGGATTCTTTTGGCATGATCAGGGCCAACACAAGCAAGCGTTTTGCTGGTTGCCGCAGTCCATTTCTGAAGTACATTTTGAAGCACGCTCATATTACTTTCCTTTTTAGAAGTTAGAGTAAGCCTGCAAGCATTGCTAGGGTCATGGCATTTTGTTAGACGGGCAAGTGAAAAATTTAGTTGTCAGAGGTATTACTGCTAGTCTTACTTATGTCCAGTCCAACTGATGTTCGGCTTCACATATCTGCCCAACTCTGAAACAACTCACGTATTTGAGAAGATGCTATCTGGGAATAGACATATGTCCGACCACAGATTTAAGGGTGTTTTTCTTAAAGAAAAGAAAAAACATAAGTAATCATATTAAATTAAACAATCTCACCATCACCACCAAAAAAAAAAAAAAAGGAAGCCTTAAATACTGAACAAGAAATAACACCTCAATGTTTTCCAAATCTAGAAATCTTTTGCATACCACTCCAACCATTATCCTTCCCATCATGAGGGCACAACACTTCAGACGGATGGTTAAAGACTAACAGTCCAATCCAAGCACTTAAGAAATTGAGGGTTTAAATGGTTAGCTTTATACACCACACATGAAAAAGCCCAGAGTCACATCTGCAATGTACTACTATGAAAAAGACTTAATCACTTGCAGAACTTCAAGGACAATTTGGAGCAAAGTCAACTAAAGCATGTACTTAAATCTGCCAACATAAGGCTGCAAAATACAATCACCACAATGTTAATATCAAGGTCACACACACACACCAGAAGTGCATTAAGCACTTCGAAGCTATACCACACAGGAAGAAGATAGTTATGCTTGTCTCACAAAAGATTAAGAATTAAGCAACTATCCCCCAAATACAAAGATGAGTAAAATTATGAACAAGATCCTCCAGCCTTTTCCCCAAACTAGACATTCAAGACGAAGTGTCAGGTAACTACATCTTTTGGTAAGAGCACTTCCCTTCAAATCTCTCCAAATGCATATTTGATGGTTAAGATCTTTGAGTTTGGTGGCTTTATTTATTCATTCATTTTTAAAGCACTGTATTTAAAATGTAAATTAATTTTGTTTTCCATGTGAGAATGGCCAAATAGCCAACATTTCTACTCATTTAAGTGCTCCATATTAGTTTACCTTAAGTTATAATTTCAAAATTTTACAGTTATTCTATATAAAATACATTTTTGCTTTTAAATTGTGCCATTACAGTGCAACATCTGGACCAGTGTTTTAAGAACTAAGAGCTTCCATTTTAATGTGCAACAGGTTTTGGTACAGGAACTACTACAAGGAATTCAAGTGGAAAGAATTATACTAGAAATAAATTCTTTGAAACAGAACACTACAACACCATTATATATGCATCTGATAGTCTTTGAAGATTATGGGGAAGTAACAAGTGAAATATGAATCACTTACTTTCTGAAGGATTTCTACTATCTTATACACAGGAAAGCAAACAAGAAAAAAAAAGATTCTTTAAGTTGACCTTCTAGAGAGAATTTGTATTTAGTTATTTACAGTGAACTGAAATTGCTTGTCTTTTTTTTTTCCCCTAAAAAATAAAGACAAAAAAGTGAGTGTTGCTTGGTTGTTTTCTCACAGCCTGTTTACAAAGTTATGAGTTAACACTGACTTCCTTTGCTCCCTTAGCAGGTTTCCAGGCTCAGCCACAGAATATCAAGTCTAAGTATTCAAACAGAGGTAAAATAAAGATATTTTATATTAACTTCAGTAGTTAAGCAGGTAAGTACAAAATCTTGCCTTGTTTGCTTTGTAATATGCTGAGAGTTTTGCAAGGACATACTAGTGTGTGTGGAACCTTAAGCTTCTGATTCTCCTGTAACTGACTTAATTTGAGGGTTCAATAGGATCTTTACTCCAGCCTTTATTTTTAAGGTGAGAACTCTTAGTCATTCAGTAAGTCTTCATCCATTACACTTCACAGATCAGAGGCATTAGAAGTAAGTTGTATTTTCCCTCTTCTCCCACATACATGAAAGAGTAATTCCACTTGTAATTCTTTATTTTAAATTAGCCAATACCAAGCATGTAAGGTCCACAGATTTAAGTACACATTTTGCTTGCGATGTCTGCCAAACAAAGGTCAGTTTGAGTCTCAACACTGCATAAACAGTGTAGCCTCCTCCAGTCATGCTCATTCAAGAAGCATTTGCTACTGTCACCAAATCGTTGTGCCATTCCAGTTATTTTAAGTTACCTTTTATCCTTAGAAAAAAAATTGTTTTACATTGACTAAGTACCTGCCTAGAGCTGTTTTCTTCTTTTTCTACTAAAAAACCCAACACACAACAAAGCCCAAACAAAACTAACACTCCAGGTGTAAGTATTTATGCCTAGAAGAAAAACCCATTATCACTTGCTGGCTGACTTCAGATCTGGCATGGTTTAAATCACAAATCTCTTCCTACCCTCCAATATGAATAAATCTTTCTACAACAGATGACATAGTAGATTATACCTCCCTGTTTCTAACCAGCTCCCCGCTATCCTCGTCTTTAGGTATCACCTATAGATTTTCAGCCTGTCAAGAAAAGCTTCTATATACATTTTATCAGCCACAGGACTGAACTTCATCTGTACTCTAGGAAGATTAGAGTCAATTATGAACTAGTTTCACTTACTACTGTAAGCTCTAATAAAGAATGTTTAATTTTAAGTGCCCAGATTCAAGAATAATTTTCAGAATATAACTACAGTTAAGTCATCAGAATTAACTACTCCAGTTCCAGAAGTTCTCCAAAGCCAAAAGCTGTAATTTGACCAACCATTATATAAAACTGACAGTTTAGGTTCCAAAATTTTTCAGGCATTTAGAGTAAGTACTCATGGCATTCAAACAGAGAAGGGTTTTTTTTTGTATGTTTACTTAAATTCTTTTAAATCTGTCTTACATCCTCAATATTCTTTCCCCCATCCACCCAATCAGGTCCATTTAAGAAAGGCTGATAAAGAAAAGAATATCATCAACATGTACCTTCACTGAAGTACTGGAACATGAGATTGTTAGGTGCAAGAAGTTACTCAGCAGCCTTTTTCCATAGTGTTTATTGGCAATTCATTTTATATAGCTTATTTCCAGGAGATGGGCAGCATAAAAACTGCGACATCTATTTTAAAAAATTCATTATTCATTACAATGCAGCAATCTCAACAGTCTGTTCTCCGAGTGGCATCTTATGTAATTCTGAAATAAAATGATCCTGATCTAGCTAATTAAAAAGTTTTGTACCTAACCCTTAGAACAGTCAGCCCTCAGAAGCCAAGCAACTTTGGACCCAAAATTTACAATCACCATGTTTGTAGCAACCCTGGAAATTCTCACTGTGCATATGATCCTACTGAAACTATTTAACAGCTGTGTTAGAAGTCAGTCTCATAATTATATCAGCATTGAGTCTTACAGAAAGAACTGCTTTATTCTCCCTTATAAAACTTCAACGTGAGGTGCGAGTGCTCTGGAGATTCAGATAACTACTGCATTGCTTACTAAGCCTGCACAACAAATATACAGACCAACATATTAACACTTACAAGTACCTTAAATACACAGTACATTAAAATAGTAAAAGTGCTGAAAATTTCCATCAAGCTGCCCAAACCCATGCTCAAACAGTTTCCCACCTTGTTCCAACTGCACAATCTTGACTTTAGTAGCTGTACTCGAAAGTTTACTAAAAAACAAAGTAAAATGACGTGGTCAATGTCTTTATGCATCCATTTCCAACAGTCTTGAAGTTTTCTTATGTCAGTAATGATTCTGGGGGTTGTATTTTGTTTTGGTTTTAAACCCAACTTAAATTTAAGAACATGCGTTCTCCTTATAACATTGCAGAGGCAGCAGGAGGAAACAGGAATGAAGAGATGCCTGATTCTAGAAGTTGCATGTTCAAATATAGTGTCATCCAAGAGAGCTTTCCTGGCTTTCACAGACTGCGTGTCACCTCTACTCATGCACAGCAAATTAAAAGTAGAATCCCAAAATAAAGATCTATCGTCACTGGTTTACAAATAGAAAAGTTTCACAACCAGATACCTCAAAGTAATCTTGTTACGTAAGCAGTAATACTGCCAGTTTTAGTAGTCAAATCAAGAACTGAAGTATAAACTTAAAGTTTAAGTATCAATTTTTCTAGAATGCTCATTAGTGACACATTTCACCTAAACAAAGACATACACACTTACTCTAAGTTTATGTACCACACTGTAAGGAAAGGTCCCAATTCAGCTCAAGATTCTGATATTCCCCCTCCCCTCCCACCACACAACTTGACAGAAGTGCTTACAGGAATAGAAAGCAAACAGAAGGGGAAAACACAACATTTAACAAGTGCATCTATATACATTTTGCACCTTTTCCCTCCTTGCATCTACAGTGAACAGGTCACCATGTTTGCTATGCTTTACATGCAAATACTCCCCTCCTTCACATAGTACCAGTCCTAGTCAAAGGATCTCTGCAAGCACCAACAGCAGTCATTCCACACGAACCAACAGGTGCTTTTATTGCAGAGGCTGAAGTACATTTAAATATTCTGACTGGCCCAACTGGTAGGTTGTATTTCCTCCACAGTCCACATACTGGTATCTCTCCTGGGATATTTGCTCTGAGTGGCCAAAGTAAGAGGTTGTCACTGTCACTCTTAAAAAGAAAAAACAGAAGAGAGATTTGTTTCTTAAGGTACTTGATTTCCCTATTCTAAAGATCAGTGGGTTTATGTTAAGAGCACTGAAACTTTTGGAACAAAACATGTAATATTATTAAGAAAAAAGTCCTTATATAAAAGCAACACTAGTTTACCACTACAGATTGGTTTTCTCATGAAAGACATCAGCTTTCCTGAGCACAGACTTTTCCTAAAGATGATGGTAAAGCTGAGGTTTACTCATTAATACCTTGCTTTGCAAGGAGAAAGCAAATAAATAGGAGAAGCTACACCCACAGTTGACCTACACCTCTTCCCCCCACCCCCACCCAAAAACCCTAAGCAACCCACCATGCTGCTATTTATGCAGCCAGTCATGAAAAGCTGACTCTGGCAGAGTCCCAGAAGCCTGTAACTACTTCAAAATCATGAATATGTCAGCAATTTTTGAACAGTGGCTGATACGCAAACTCATTTCAAAGTATCTGAGACTTTAGTAGCTCTGTGTCTACAGCCCAACTGCAGAGCTGACACAGAAATAACAGTTCTGCCTATTCAAGTGTCTTTAAACTACCAGAACCTGTTGGAAGACAGTTCAGTATCAAAAACTATGAAGCTACTACACTAGAATGCAAGCTGATTTCATTTTATCTATGATGCACAGACTCCAGGACTAAGTATTTATGAGTAATATTTCAGTGAGAATTACATGACTTTTGAAGTTGTTTCCAACAAAAAGGGATTTCCATACTTACTGCATCATCACTACTATGTTATGCACTTTGATAGATGGTAAAGTACAGAAGTCACTGTAAAAAAAAAA
>NW_010263053.1:0-346 GCF_000690775.1 Eurypyga helias
TGGGCCAGGTGAGGCAGGCGCAGAGGTGCTCACGCCGTGGGGCCGCGTGGCAGGTCGCTGGCGGCCGGCTGTCGGGGTGACACGTCTCCTCTGCCTTGCTCGCAGGTGTTCGTGGGGGGCAGCATCGTCAGAGGGGGCTGCGTGACTGTGTGCAGAGACGAGGAGCTGAAGTGCCAGCCCGAGCCCTTGGTGGTCAAGGTGAGTTCTGGGTCCGCTGTGCCCCCGGTTGCCCTTGGGTTTGGCTCTGCTCGGCCGCTCTCTGCTCCGGCCCGCGCCGGGCTGCTGAACGCCGGCGGTGACGCGGCTGCTCTCTGCTGTGCTGCAGTGCAAGAGGATCTACGGCGGG
>NW_010263054.1:0-1568 GCF_000690775.1 Eurypyga helias
GAGAAGGTCCTACCAGCTGCTCCCACATCTCTGCAGCAGGAGTTTCCTGGTGAAGCCTGGGATGTGCAAACTCACGCAAAAGCGGTGCCGCACGTCCCGTTCTGAAGCCCGCGTCTAGAAAACAACCTCCTTTGGGAATTACTGCCAAAGGGCTGTGACTGTGGTTGAGCCAGAGGGAGAAATCCGGGGAGTATCCTCAGAAAGCCGTGCACAGCCCTAGGAGACGTCACTGTCCTTCCCTTTCGGGGCGCTGCTGGCTTCGCACGGCTAACGTAGACGTGTTTAACGTCGATGGAGCCGTGAGGGGGGGAGCGACGCCCCGTGTTCAGAGCTTGGGGCCTTCTGGCATTGGCCTGGTGGTCTTTGTTTTGTCTGGCATGGCTGTGCCGGGTCTCCTTACCGTTGGGAGAGGGCGATGTCCTAGCCACGCCTGGCGTTACACCTACCCCTGCATTCCAACGTGGAGCCCCGCGCCTTCATCCCGGTTGGCCTGGGGCAGCTGCCCTACCCCACGTGCAGCAGCGAAGGGCTGTGGTGCCTCTTTCTCATGGAATCCTTTCCATCCTTTCCTTGTGTTTGTTCTGACGCCCAGGAAAGGTTCCTCTCTCGGGGTCCTCCAGGTCTTGGGTGGGCACCACGCTCAACTAAACAGGCTGAAAAGCCCCCCCGGAAGTGCCCCCATCACGTGGTGGATCTGACAGGAGGGTGGAATTCCTTGCCATGAGGTTACTCTTGCCCAGGATCCCAACTTCTTTCATAGTCCATAAATAAGGCTTTGAGCCATTTCTTCACGTCCTTTCTCTTTTAATCCATCTCATTTTAACGCCTTCTCCCGGTGTTGCAGAGAACCACGTCGCCTCCGGGACGCAACCGAACATCGACTGGTGCCACCGAGGTGTCCGGCCGCGGGAGGTGACGCTCCCCTGGCTCCTTTTGCCCCTTGCACGGAATCTGCCGGGATGGATTTCTGCTGAGCAAACCACGGGTTCTTCCAGTTGCAGCAGCTCGGTCGCTCCGCGCTTGCAGAAGAGGGTTTGGCTGCTCCCGTGTCCGCCCGCCATGTGTTCCAAGTGCTGCTCAGGAATCCATTAATCACAGCCCTGGTGAGATGAGCTAAGCTGTCCCCTCTCAGACAGAGCTCTCCCCAGGGCTTCTTTGGTGGCCCTGGCAGATATTCCTGCGTGGAGCAATCACTTATCCCAAATAATTTCCCCACTGATTGAGGAGTTCTTCCACAAGATACGATACTCCTTCATGTTTCATGGCGCTGGGTGTTTCCTTCCTGCTGGAGCGCGGCAGCCAGGCTCCTGGTGATCTCCAGAGGGGACCCTTCTTCCCAAATCCTTCTCCCCAATGCCCCAATCCCTGTCTCAGCAGCGCCTGGGGGTGTTTTGTGACAGTTGGTCTGGTTTGCATGTGAGGCGAGCGCAGCGGTGCCGTGGGCAGGGACACCTTCCACTGTGAGACGCCAACGGCTACTGGAGTCTCACTGCCAAGCCCTGTCCATCCTCGGAGCACGGTATCCACCGCACCGTCGCTCCATCCGACACAGGAGAAGCAGCAGGGCC
>NW_010263054.1:2035-2315 GCF_000690775.1 Eurypyga helias
AAACCTTGTAATTCCCAGGCGGCTGCTGGTGGGGCCGATTATCCTGCTGGGCTTCTCATCCCTCCTGTGGAATTTGCTGCCACTGCACATCGTATGGCAGGAACCTGGGTGCAGGGGGTGGCTCTAATTACCCGGTGCCTCGGCTGGAACACGGAGGCCTCTGGAGCGGGAAGACATCCCGCAGGAAATCAGCCGTGGGATCAGATACGGCAGGTTGTGTTTAAGGAAAAGACCTGCACGGACCAGCAGATTTTCCCCCCAGATTGGGGCTCAGCAAGGC
>NW_010263055.1:0-4390 GCF_000690775.1 Eurypyga helias
AGGTACGGGCCCCGCGGGAGGCTCCGCGCCCCGGGGCGTTGCGTGAGGCCGTCCCTGTCGTCCCCAGCTGCACGTTCCCTACAAGGAGCACTTCAAGCTGGAGCCGCTCCTGCAGTACCACCGCGTCATCGCCTTGGAGGACTTCATGGAGAAGCTGGCGCCCGTGCACTGGCCTCCCGGGAAGCGGGTGGCTTACTGCTTCGAAGCGGCGGCTCAGAGAAGGGCCGACAAAAGCACTTTTCCCATGAAGGTGAGGTCCTCCCGCAGCCCCGCGGGCGCAGTTTAATTCTGCGCCTGTTCAGAGGGAGTCGCTGCCTCCTTCGTGCCGTGGCTGGTTTGCAAGCGTAGGAGTTCAGCGCCCCAGATGCTGGCGTAGGTGCGGCGTTTCTTCCCCCGTGGCTTGCTGCGCCTTCCTGCCGTCCTTTCTCAGCAGATCCTTGGGGTTCAGGAAGGTTTGTGTAAGCGGATTTTGTGTGCTCAGGCTTGGCCGTGACTGTGAGAACGGGTCTGTAACAGCAAAGCTTGCTGGTCTCTGCCCGCTTTGCATCACTGGTGTAGTTGTCCGGCTGGTTTCTAACCGACCTCTGTTATGTAAAAGTCTGAGAGCTGTGGCATCTTCTTTTCAGACACCCTTTGCATTAGTTCTCAGTGAACCTTTTCCCTCTCTCCTTCCTGTGGAGCCCATACGTGACAAACAGGCTGGTGTATTCCGTCTGCTTTCCTCCCATAAGAGAGAAACGCTTCCGCTCTGCTCCCTGGGATCCTGCTAGTCTGCCTTTCGGGCTCTGCGTACGCACTGAACGAACACCTCTTTGTCCTTTGCAGGATGGCAATCCATTTGGTCCCTTCTGGGATCAGTTCCACGTGGATTTTGACAAGTCTGAGCTCTTCAAGGGGATTTCCTTCAATTCTGCATACAAGGACCACTGGATCCAGAGGTAGCGAGGGGGTGGAAAAGTAGGAGCGTGCCACTGTAGAGTAACGCCCCAGCACACTTGCGCTAGTCCCTGCGGAACGCCCTTGCGTTTTGGGGTAGAGATTGAAGTGGTTAGTTAACAATATAGTTAAAAATCTTAACGCCTGCTCCGTTAAATACTGGCTGAGCACCCTCTTCCTTTGGGCAGCGCTAGGTGTCAGGTCTGCTCGGCTGGTTGATTTCTGAGCCAGTAATAATTAGTTCCAGTACTTACTGATTGCATAGGTATTATTCTTCCGAAAGAATTTGGCTCTCAGTTGCTGATCATGAACTGTATTTTGCGGGTTACCTTGTGTTTTCAGAGCCTCTTCAGTCGTGCCAGTGAGTTTGGGTGACAGAATTGCACTAGTCTGGGGTGAAATCGTAAAACGCGGTACCTGAGCTTTGCTTTAACATTCTGGTCACACGGCAGAATGGTTAGACTCCGTCTTGGGGAAATTTGGAGCAATAGATGCTGTGTATTTCAGGGTGTTGATAGTTTCCATCCCAGCCTTCGTGGAATTCATGCACAGCGCAGGGGGATGCAGGCAGGGTCATGTGGCGGTCTGCTGCGTTTTCTCTCTGTAGGTTTTCATCCTCCGAGCACCCTGTCCTCGCCTTACCTGGAGCTCCAGCCCAGTTTCCAGTCTTAGAGGAGCACCGGCCCCTCCATAAGTATATCGTGTGGTCCGATGAAATGGTGAAGAAAGGTGAAGCCTATATTCATTCTCTGCTGGTCAGGCCCTACGTAGGAATTCATCTGAGGATCGGCTCGGACTGGGTACAGTTCCTGCGTGCGCCTGGTTCCTGCAGCCCCTGCGGTTGCTGTAGACCAATGGAAAAAGCTGCCTATGAAGGGGCTGTCCTTCTGGGGTGGCACCCCGAATCCTGCTGACATTCAGTAATGCGTTAGCGATGCTGCTGGGACTGCTTTTAAATGGGCTGTAATGCTGCTGGCAGAGGTGGGGGACGTGGCGGTGTTTACTCGCACTGTTGCCGTTCAAACAGGCTATTTTCTCTTCTTCCAATAGAAAAATGCCTGCAATATGTTAAAGGATGGGACAGCCGGGCCACACCTCATGGCTTCGCCTCAGTGCGTGGGCTACGACCGAAGCACCGCGGTCCCTCTGACCATGGACATGTGCCTGCCAAACCTCAGAGAGATCAAGCGTGCTCTCAAGCTCTGGGTGACAAAGACGGAAGCGAAATCTGTTTATGTCGCTACTGATTCTGAGCCCTCCACGACGGAAATACAGCAGCTTTTCCAGCGGAAGGTAAGTCTTTCGGAAACCTGTTCGGGCAAGAGCGCTTGAACTAAAACCTTCCTTGGATTCTGGCCTGTCGCTGCCCTGGCCAGGAGGCACTTGTGTAATTCATTATTCGAAGACAAATTGGCATCTCAAAGCGAGTTTTCCTCATAGCAATAAAAATTGTATTGTAAAACTCCTTTTTCGGAGTATGATCCCACACAGCAGTAAATTTCTTCTTGAAAAATGCTTCAATTCAAAAAACCTAAGGGATTTTCCAAAATGTTGTGATATTTATCTATCCGTAAATGAGTTACAGGGCAACTTAAGACACAATCCGCTCTTTTTGTTGGATATTCCCATTTCTAATGTTACGCCAAGGCATTTGATTGTAATCACAGGTAACTGGGTGCGTCTGCTTTCTTGGTTCCTCCGCAGATCAAGGTGGTGAGCTTGCAGCCAGAAGTGCCCCAGATGGATTTGTATATTCTCGGCCAGTCCGATCACTTCATCGGGAACTGTGTCTCTTCGTTCACCGCCTTTGTGAAAAGAGAGCGTGACGTGCATGGAAAACCATCGTCCTTTTTTGGCATGGACCACCCACCAAGGTTACGGGATGAATTTTGACCAGCAGAGGAACGGGTTCCGTGGTTGTCTGGGTCTGGTACCTTGCGGAGGGACCGCTCGGTGCCAACAGCGTTCTCCTGTGTGCAGAGCACACAGCCAGGGTGCCGCAGACCAGCTTCTGCCCTGTGGTACTCCTCACCGACTGTTCTGGCTGGCTTCTCCTCTTTTTCCAGTGGGAGGTCAGACAGAAAATTTAAATCATGTAGTTTATAGGAAACTGTAAACTATATATAGTTTTTTACAATGTAGTTTATATTGCTCTCCATTCTCCCCACTTGGACCAGCAGTTATGGTGAAGCAGCTGCTCGGATTTCCTCTTCTCCATTATTTTCCGTGATACCTCAGTCATTTTACCCAGAGGTGTTGTGAAGCTTTGTGTCCAAAACTAACCATAAGTTCTCTTTCAGTGCAAAGTTTTCTCTGGAACACCACGGGCCTTGGAGAGGAGTGCAGGGTAAAGCTCGGGACCGGACGTTGGATGATCTGGGTTTTATCGAGTCCCGGTGTTGCCTTACTAGACCCACGTAACCTCAGTGCCGCTGTTTCTATTCCCCTCTCAAGAGCCTTCCCAGCCGCTTCGCAGCAGTGCTGCGGAGTACCTGGATGCCCTCAGCAGGGGCATGTTTTAACGGGAGGGTTGTCTTTTCAGCCCGTTTCCTATGGACCTGGGGAGAAGGCGTTTGCAGGGGCGCAGGCATGAGGCCTTTCACAGCCAGCTGGGAGCTGTAGCTTTGTAGCCGCCGCTGTCAGGCGGTGGGCTGGGGTAGGAATGAAGCTGGTTTTATGCTGAGACTTCTAAAGTAGCTCTTGTGGGGTTAGTGTATGTCGTACATGGGTCTGTGGTACTGGTTTCTGTTTTCTTGGGTTTGTACTATGTCAGATAACCCCTCTGGCAACAGGAGCCTTGTCTGTGGGGGTAGCTGCCAGTGGAGATAACTGCGGGAAGCCTTCGCTGATGGTGAACTCCCAAACCCTTAGTTTGGCCCAGTACGGTTTAGTGCTGGGAACACGGATAGTCCCAGTGTGGCGAGTCCCAGTTTGGCTGACGCCTTTTGGTACTCCTGTGGCTTCAATTTTATTCTTTTGTCTAATGTCTGAGTTACAGAACTTGCTGTTCCTGTGTTTTAAAATGCCACTCGGGCGAAGCTGTGGCTCCGGGGCTGGCTGCCTCTCGTGCGCCACTGCGCTCGGAACCATGCCAAGCCGGGTTTAACACTAAATGTCTTTCTGGGTGGGTGTTTTTCCCCCTTGAAAACGGTCCTGAGGTCTGAAGGGGTTTGAAGGCTCAAGGGAGTGACCAAAAGAGCGCTCCAGGAGAAGGTACCCGAAGTCTCAGGGTGGCAGAGACTGAGCTCTTGTTTCCTTGGTGCTGGCGTCCAGAAATCCGTGGGATTTGGTGGTTTGGGGCAGGCCTGGGGGTGCTGGGTGGCTGGAAGCTTGCGGCTCCTTGGTGTTTCTCTGGGCTGCTCTGGGTGTTGGCGGCAGAGCAGGGGCCGCTGGGATGGGGACGGTGATGGGCTGTTGCCACAAACTGTTGGGGTGGGTTTTTTTTAAAAAGAAA
>NW_010263056.1:0-11458 GCF_000690775.1 Eurypyga helias
AACACAGCTTCATAGCAGCTAAAGTGAAGAGAATCAACTCTTTCCTGACTAAAGCTAGCACAAACTATTTCGTAATTTTAAAAATAATGCATAAGTAGTGTAAGTATGAAATGAAGTCTTTAGAAGCCAAAAAGTTAGAACTAGTCTTTCATTTATGAAAGAATAAAATAGAATATTTTGATATTTCCCTTTTTTTTAAAAAAACAACAAACAACATCAACAACAACAAAAACCCACAAGGATTTCTTAAAGAAACACAAAAAAACCCCCAAAACATTCTTGGAAAACATCAGCTTTGGCAATAGAGCATTTTTTAATGCAAAATATTTAATTGAAAGAGACTACAGCTAATGTTTTGTCAAAGAAATTTTTGTTGTAGAGAGTCATGACTCCTCACCATTATAGTTGCCTGTCTTGGAGTTCCCAATAGTCATTCTATGTAGCATATATGCTTGATGTAGAATAACTTTACATACTGTAATTTCTCTTGAGAATTAGATAGATATTTACATAAATCACATTATTAACTGGGATGGGTGTTGGATACATTCTTGGACAAGACGGAACATCAAAATCTGAAACTTTCAAGAAAAGGTCTGTTAAAGTTTATGAAATTATTTTTTATCATGCCCAAAAATTAGATAAGCAAGGAAGACGCAGAGTACATATTAAACAAATAAAGTAATACTCATCTTTATGCTTCCCTGTAAGACAATCCTTGGAGAAAACTATGCTACAGTTCAGTGTTTCCTACAAACACGCTCAGTTATGCAGTCTGCCATCATCTGTTTGGACTGCCTTCCAGATGCGAACATGTGGCAAAACACAGTGTCTAAGCTTCATGTTAGTCAGGGAGGTTAGCCAAATGTCTGAAACTGACAATTGGGCGCAGGGCAAACATATTCTTGGCATTTGATATGTGATTAGGTTTTTGGGCAGCTAAGCCAAGGAAATCTCCATAGGACTCCTAGGAAAAAAATCTACTGAAGGTGTTCTAAATAATGCTCTTACTGTACTATTGAGATATGGTAAGAACTGCTGAATTCAGCGCCCTAATCTTAGTGCAACTCCCATGGAGTTTTGTATATGTTTTATCTAATGAAAAATGTGGATTAATCTCTCATTGCTTTTTTAAATGTAACACACAGAGTGACAATGACTTCCTGTTAAGGCTTGTTGATAATGCCTTCTTTCTTTTAGAAAGAATTCTGAATTTCATAGTTATTGCAGTGACATAAATGCAGGAAGAATTTCCTTTTTAAAATCACAAGGGTACTATTATCTAAAACAAACTTTACCTTCTGTACAGCATAATTTCTGTACTTTACTTACGTATTATTGCTATAATCAATCCAGTCTCATAATTGACTTGAAAAGGGAGAATTAAGAGAGAAGTTATGTATTAGCTCAAATAGATCTCATTTTGTTGTCAGGGTTTTTTTGTTTTGGTTTGGGTTTGGTTGGTTAGTTGGTTGGTTGGTTTGGTTTGGGTTTTTTTTCCATAATGCATTGTACAGTTCTATTAATATCAAAAAGGTACTAGAAGTACTTGACTGGAATTTTCACATGAAAGAAACACGTGTGAAGGATTTAGGTGTTTTCCTGTTACACAAAAGAAAAAAGACAAAAAAAACCCCAGAAGGTAATTGTGGGAAGCCTAAAATCATAAACAAGAGATGCTAAATATAAATTTTAAATGTTTCTGGGAATACTAAAGCAGAAATATTAAAATCTGAAAAGTAGCATTCTGATTTAAAAAAATTAGACACTTCTCAGAAAATGTGGTTGATACTCTGAACAGTTGAAACAAGAGCTATCATTCAGATGATTTTGTGTGAAAGAAAAAATCAGTCTTTCCTATAAGATGCTGTGCTTCAGTCTACTTAACCAAAAGCTTTTACATTTCTTGCTCTCTGTCATCTTTATGTATGTCCTTTCAGAAGACAATTTCCTTTCCTTTAAACTATGTTAAGGCATAAGGAAAATAAGGAGGTGACTGATGACAGACAACATGGATTCACTATGGGCAAATTGTGCCTGACAAATTTGGTGCACTTTTATGATGGGGCTACAGGGTTGATGGATAAAGGAAGAGCAACTGACATAATCTACCTGGACTTGGCTAGATGTTCACACTCAAACCATTGCTGTCAACAGCTTGTTGTCCAAGTCAAAAGTGGTGTTCCTCAGGATTTAGTTTTGCGACTGGCATTGTTCAACATCTTTGTCAGCACTATGAGTTGTGGGACTGATGTACCCTCAGCAAGTTTGCTGATGACACCACGCTGTGTGGTGTGGTCAACCGGCTGTAGGGAAGGGATGCCATCCAGAGGGACCCTGACAGACTTGAGAAATGGGCCCATGAAAATATCACGAAGTTCAACAAGGCCAAGTACTAAATCCTACACATGGGTGAGGGCAGTGCCTAGCGCAAGTACAGTGTGGGCAGAGAATGGATTGAGACCACCCCTGAGAGAAGGACTTGGGGCTGTTGAGCTGTTTAGCATGACCCAGAAATGCGCACCTCTACCCAAGAAAGCCAATAGTAGCATGGACTGCATCAAAAGAAGCATGACCAGCAGGTCAAGAGAAGTGATTTTTCTCCTCTACTCAGCTCTTGTGAGAGCTCACCTGGAGTATTGTGTTTAGGTCTGGGGCCCCCAGCAAAACAGGACCTTTTGTATTGAGTTTAGAGGACAGCCACGAAGATGATCAGGGGCTAGAACACCTCTTCTATAAGGACAGGCTGAGAGAGTTGGCATTGTTCAGCCTGGAGAAAAGAAGATTTTGAGGAGACCTTATAGCATGCTTCCAGTACCTGATGTGGCCTACAAGAAAGCTGAAAGGGGACTTTTTACAAGGTCATGCAGTGTCAGGACAAGGCTTAATAACTTTAAACTGAAAGAGAGGAGATTTAGATTAGATATAAGAAAGAAATTCTTCCTGAAGAGGATGGTGAGCCACTGGCATAAGTGCCCAGAGTAGTTGTGGATGCCCCATCCCTGAAAGTATTCAAGGCCGTGTTGGATGAGGCTTTGAGCAACTTGGACTAGTGGAAGATGTCCCTGACCATGGCAGGGGGGTTGGAATTAGATGATCTTTAAGGTTGTTTCCAACTTAAACCATTCTATGATTCTATGCATCACAAAAATCATACACTGGACAGAAATTCCAGCTTCACCAGCAAACTCCTCAGGTTCATCATGTGGTAGAGAAGAAACAATGTGTTGTAGTTGCTCTGTGTCATTCACTCTTATATCTCAAGGAAGGTCCAGCAGTGATACAGCCAGAATAACCTGTTATTGATAATGGAATTGACCTAAAAATCTACTGTTATTGACTCAGGAGTTGCAGAAGAACCCCACTTAACTTTCTGAAGAAACATACCTGGGGATATGTTATCGCCTCCTGTGTTGTCTTCATATGCCTCAATAAACACTGATTGTCCAGGGTAAGGCAGTGTTAATGTGGACCAAAATCTGTGTATTCAAAGTGTAATGCTTAGTGAATCTGCATAATTCTAAATTTATGCAACATTCCTAGATCCTGAGAAAAAAATTGATTTTTCATTCATAACTATCCCTATGCTGTAAACAGTCTATTACTAACACTACAAAATAAAAAGAACATTCTTACACAACCACATAAGGTTTGGGGAATTTTTTTTTTAAATGTATTTCTGGATGCCTGACCTGTGACTGTTCCTGAAGAATTTCTTAATCCATAAGATTTATAACTACAAATTAGTTATATTTTCTAGATTAGTTTTTACTACTCATATTAATACACCAATATCTACCAATTTTCACGTGTCCCAAAAGTCAAAATTTAATTTCAACAATGTTTCTAAAACAAGATTATTTTAATATTTTCACTTTGATATGATTAATTTTTTAATCTACATAAGACAGTAATATTTTAAAGTCAAAGAAGAAGCATGGAAAACTAAAATAGAAACTCTATTTGAAACTAAAATCATCTACTGAACACAAAGCACAGTGTGGATCAGAATATATGGGAAATATTTTCCAAATCATGTAGCAGTAAGTGTTTAGTACTTTAATTTCACACAGTGAATGATGAAATCATTTAACCATACCACTATGTATATCACACTCTCAAGAGTAAATTCTACTATAACTGGGATGCAAAAGGAGATGTAAAGATAGAGGGAACCCATTTCCTTAAATACAAGAAATAGGATAGGTAATAACTTTGATATTTCTGTACATGTTCCAGAATTTGGGAGAAACAAAAGAGGATGTAACATTTACTCTGACAGAAGAAGCAGAGAATAATATGCTTGCTTTCTAGTCCTTCCACATAGGACAGAGCAATGCTGCAGAAACACATTATTTTAAAATCCAATAACAAGTATTTAGCACATTATTAAGCAAACTATAATGCAAAAAACAGCCCTATCAGTGTCTTTTTCCAATCAGGGTTTCTAATGTACAGTTCACCATCTTGACAGTAGGCAGACTGATCACCTGGCATAGGAAAGAATTTTCCCATTGGTTTGGGGTGCTGCAGTAATGGAAATGCTCCTTACAAGAAGAAAGAAATACAAGGAGAACATCATCATATAAGACTGGACACTAAGTGTTTATCCTACTTGTCTAGTACTAAATCAAGCTGCGTGAGATTGATTTTATGTCCCAAATCCTTCATACGTTCCAACTCAAATCCTTATTTAGGCAATGACTTCTGGCAAACAAACTTTACACCTAGCAGTAGCAATAGAAAACTCTTGCCACATGAATCCAAGATTATCTCTAGAAGTTCAATTTTCTTCCTTTGCAAAGCACCTACCAAAGCAGGAGCAATACTAATAAGTTTCCCTAGTCACATCTTCAGCAGCAGCCTTGACAAACATTCTCTCATTACAATTTCCTTAGAATAACAGTACCAACAGAAAGGACAATGAAAAAAGGTCTACTCATTCACTCATTACTGGCATGTAGATACGCTGAATTTCCAGGAAAGCATCTTGAAGGGAGAAGGAAAAAAACCTGAAAGTTTCCAATTAACTACAGGAGTGAAAGTAGACACTTATATTTGTAAAGATTGTAGTGGCAAAGATAATAAAGGAATGTACCTGTAAGGATTTACTGGACGTCAAACAAGAGTCATCACTAAATTGAATGTCCACAGTTTGTCTCCTGAAGCAATATAGCATGATGTGTGGTAGTACATTCAAGGTCACCTCTGTTGCAGTCTCTCGACTGAAAATGTCAGGCTGAGGTGATTATCAGTGTATGTTAATTTATGTATCTATTTTAAATATGACTGGTGTGGGTGATGTATACAAAAACGGATTCATTTAAAATGTATAAGATGTCAAACATTGCCAAAGTCTTCATGTATAAAGGTAGTTCATGTGCAGTGAAGCTACCAAGTTCAAGTATATTCAGAATATGCAAAAAAGAATTATAAAGTTTGTAGCTTGCAGTCTGAAATTAATCCTGACATTCTACTATAAACAGCTCTGAGTTCCCATATCAAACACTACCTTGCTTCAATCTTACCATTGCTATAAACAATCCAGTCAATTTTTAACTCTTGGTTCCATTTCCTTTTTCATGCATGGATTATTAAGCTCTATACCAATACACGAAATAAATTTCATGTTCCCTGCAGAATCTTTCTTTAACATACTGATTGCTAAATGGAAGATAACTGCTCCACAGAAATTCATTTTTCAGTTTTTCACAGTAAATATTATTTACTGTAATATGTAATGAAATCTAACAATGCAGCTCTTGGGTACCATTAAACTGACAGATACGCAGTAACAGCATTTTCATTACAGAAGTGTCAACACTATTTCTTACAAGAGATATCAACAGCATAAAACAACAATCACTTACTTTTACCAGCCCTTCTTGGAATTTTGAAAATATCTCTGCTTATAATATATTTGCAGTTCTTAATAATGTTTGTTATATTTTTACAAATAAAGCCTGGCTAGTTATTTTGGTGACTACAGCTGACTTCTATGGTGTGTTCTAAGGAGAATAAACAATGACATTTCATAGAATCACAGAATGGTTTGGGTTGGAAGGGACCTTAAAGATCATCTAGGTCCACCCCCCCTGCCACTGGCAGGGCCCCCTTCCACTAGACCAGGTTGCTCAAAGCCTCATCCAGCCTGGCCTTGAAGACAGCCAGGGAGAAGGCCTCACCAGCTTCTCTGGGCAACCTGTTCCAGTGCTTCACCACCTTCCTCATGAAGAACTTCTTCCTGATATCTAATCTAAATCTACCCGCTTTCAGTTTAAACCTGTTACCTCTTGTCCTGTCACTACAAGCCCTTGTAAAAAGTTGTCCCCCAGCTTTCTTGTAGGCTCCTTCAGGCACTGGAAGGCTGCAATAAGGTCTTCTTCAGGCTGAACAAGCCCAATTCTCTCAGCCTTTAATGAGCTTTAATGAGCTCAGCCTTTAATGAACTTCACTTTACATGTTTGAAACAATATGAAAACATAGGCTGCAGAATGAATAATACATCAGGAAATAGTTTATAAAGTTATCTGACATCGATCTACCTGCAAAGTCTTTTTAATGCAAATAGGTTTAATCTTTTTTTCCCATTAACAGTGTCAGGAAGTAAATCTTAGGTTAGTAATGGTCTTACACAATTCTGGTCTATAGTCTTTATTTAATCACTAAGTGCAAAAATCACTGACCCTGCACAAATGCAGGTCAAGTTGTTTTCTGAGAACAGTTGACTAAAAAAACAAAAAAGAAAAAAAGAAATAAATGAATCTACATTTTTTAAGCTACATTAATAAGGCCATGGAGAACACATTTCTAAGGGTTTGTAAATGTAATTTATAAGTCTACCCATCCTAAATAAAAAATAGTGTGTGATCACATTTTAAACAGTTTCTTCTATTTTTTAGGAACGTGGATCCTTATTTGAGCAATGAGTAACTAGAACCTAGAAACTACCACACAGAAAACTACTTTGCAAAAGCAGATATTTACTTTTTCTAAATTGTCTCATCACATTTTGGCGCTTATGTTTTTTTTCTGTAAGGAGACACTTGCACTTATTAACAAAGGTACATATGCTTTCACTGTGCCCCTGGTCACTCAAACAACAAAAAGCCGTAAAGATAGATACAGAAATTAAGTTTGTGAGAAGCTTTTATATTTCCATAGAGGGTATTATGTACAATTACTTTAGAAATCATCATTTTTAGTATTTTCTTCATCCAGAAATGAAATGCAGTCAGCTCAGGGTTGAAGGATAAAAGTAGGAAGTTTACTTAGTAGGAAGTAAAACTGCATAGTTTTAGGGATAAGAAAAAATTAGAAAAAATCTCAACACAATTAAAAATACTGTGGGAATTTAAAGAGGAAAAAATGTAAATGGTTTGTTGAGATTTAAGAAAACTATTTATTAATTACCTCTTGATTAATCTATTTTCCTTTAAAAAGTAAGACTTTTGGGTTTTTTGTTGTGTTTGGGGTTTTTTTTATTATTTTTATTTGGGTTGGGATGGTTTTTTGGGGGATAAAATAATGTTTCCTGGGAAATAAAAAACAAACTGGGAATTCAATTAATTTCTCCTATCAAATTAAAACCAACTTTTATGTTTTGTATGATGGGACTCTATACAACAACCAGATGCTAACATGCACAGTTAAAATCTGGTTATTGTTGATGCCATCTAATTTAACAAATGGCAGATAGCATGATGACTTTAACAAAAGACAAAGAAACAAACAAACAAACGGCACCAAAAAATCCAACAACAAAAAATTTGTACCAGCTAAAAAAATTTTACAGTTTACACTTAGCAAACAATGAGATGAGTGGCATTCAATGATTGAAGGGAGGATTTTGTTCTATTCATTTCCCATGATTTTACTACTAAATGTTTTGGATGATAGTGTTTGATATTAAACGAGATAATAATGTCACCTGAAGGTTACAATCATGTTCTATGTCCATCCCAATAACTTTTTCATGCCAATACCTTCAATATTATCTTTAAAATCTGTTTCTCATAATCTAATAGATAAGTGTTACAACAAATAATTTTTGTGAAACAGTTAAGAATTCAAAACATTAACTTATATCCTTAAAGCCTGAGTGGTTTAAGAGAGAAAATAGAGGAGACACTTTCTTAATTTATCAGGTCTAGCCACTCTGCTGTTTTAATCTGTCTGGCTTCATTCCAGAATCTGACGCTTTGGTAAATTAGCTCCTGTATTTTGGTTTTATATTATGCATTTCTTAACTAAAAGGAGGAAATGAAAAATAAAAATATTCAGAACGTTTTGGGGAATGTGGATCTTATTACTAGCATTGAAAGAAAGGGATAGCTTTCTACTAAGTGTTGATCATCTCAGACATAGATATTCTACCTAGAAAATCCTAAAAGTATCATGATTTTTTCTCAGTAAGTTTTCATCAAGTCAGCTGTGAATTTTCACATTTACAGTATTGCAGGATTACATTACCCATTATGGAAAACTAAGCTATGTGTTTTCTGTGGGGATGCTGATGCTGGTTCAATAGCACTTTTGAAAGGTTTTCTCAGACAGCTTGAGAAGCTGAGATATGCTTAAATACTTGAATATTCCAAATAACACTGTGTAGTTTACTGATACTGTCTTTGGGCTAAGCATGCTACCTATTTTGAACAGTCACTTTACTGTATATGAACGATAGAGTTAGAATAAGATAGCCCGAATGTTTTGTAAATAATCTAAACTTATCACAAATACATCATTTGTTATGTAAGATATATTTTCTAGATAAAAATAATTTCATGATACTAACAAAAATATTATTCATCTGAATAATCTTTTTTATTTTGTTGCAACTCAAGCATCTGCAGCCAATTATCTATTCCTCAAAAACAGATAACAGCCAGGGTAATAAAATTAACGCATTTTTCTGATGAACCTGAGAAATTACAGCATATATTTTGAAAGTAGCTATATCTATAGTCTTGAAAATTTCTTGTAAGCTCTAATTTAAGAAATCTAACAGGCTTAAATGGCAGAGATATATTACAAAGGAAATAATATACAAATTTTGTGATTTTTTATATTATGAAATGAAAATAAAATGGCACAGATAATTCAATTATAAACAAAATGTCACGATAACTATTTTATTCATCCTCCCAAAAGAATTCAATTAATTGTTAATAAAAGTAGATTGAAGAAAACAAGCTTCAGATTCAGATATCATTCCTCAAAATTACCAGGAAAATAATTTGGTGTCCTTTTTATTTTTTCTTTTAAACTTAATAGCACTTTTTTTTGACAACACTTGTAAAGCGTGAGAAAAAAAAAAAATCATATTTTCAGGGGAAGGGTGTTCAGTGTTGATTTATTTTTAATGTTAATCTCACAAGATTTAATATTAAATGTAACATTTCTAAAGAATATTGTGCTATTACAGTGGTCAACATCTTGTATGTGAATGAAATATTGGTCTCAGAATATTAATCAACTTCCTTGCTTCTGCACTTTCATGTGTCTTAAGAAAACTGACGATTGGGCAAAAGGAAGGGATCTTTTCTTCACCTATTCCTCATAAACATAGAACTACCCCCATCTCCCCACCAAGACAACAAGGAAACTGTATCTTGAATTTTCGACTGGTACACAAACAGTTCTGTAATGTACAAATAAATTTCTCTTTGGAAGGAAATTTTTCTTACTGTTATAAAATTCTAAGTTTACAAATGCACTGTTCTGTACCTTGAAGATGGTGCCTGATTTTGTTTTTAGAATTCAACAATAATATTTTAGTTCTTCCTGGGTAGGGTATCCAATGAAGCAAGTCATCTTTTTATTTTTTTATTGTCAGTTTAGTCTGCCAAAAAAAATTTTTGATTATCAAACATTGGCATTTTGCCTACTTGATTTTTGGTCTTGCTTTACCACTACACTTAAAACCAAGAAAATCGTATGTATAAACAAGACAGAAGACAAATGTCTGACAGGGTGGAAGAGATGGAAAAGAATAGTAATTGTAGTGAATTTGTGCCTCTAGCTGTCAGGAAAAAAAAAATGTTATATGACCTAAGTGTAAAACAATTATATGCCAATGAAGATGACAGGAAAGGCACTACTCCTGAATTACTGAGTCATATTTCCCCTCATTTCAGACAAGATCATGTCTCCAGTATCTTTTTCATTTCTATTTCCAATTCTCACCCCTGATAAGAACTGACAATGTCTCACCCCTCACTTTTCTACTTTATGCTGTGGAGAAATTCTCTGTCACACAGAAGGGTATGCTTAATATTTTCTCCTGTTGCAGTTGGATCTCTCCTTCCTCAGTATTTCTCTGCCTGAAAAGGAAATTTGTTTCCTTCTCTTCCTTCCACCCCCTCTTCTAGTATGAATTTGGTAACTGAGAATCTCTTAGAGAGTTTACTTGAACTAAAAGAATAGGAGAAGCACCACTACATGCTAATTCTGAAAATATTTATATGTTTCTTGAGGTGCATTATTTATTCTGACATATGTTTTTATTTTTCCATATGTGCCATTATAGATGTGATTTTCAATCAATGTCTTCAAATAAAAAAAAATAGAAATTAATATTGATATGGGGAAACGCAGATATCTTAAACCAGTCTTTGTATAATAGTATACTTCCTTGCCCATACTAATTTCTACAATTGTTGGACATTCAGAAGTTGTGTTTTGTAGTTAAAGTTCAGATCTGTTGAAAAGTAGGTTAGCATTTCTGTTCCACTATTCCTCTAAGATCAGCTTCCAGCAACTGCATGGAAGTGCTTTAGTCATATTATTTTCTTTTTTAATCTTGTCCTTAACATTTAAATAGTTTGTTCATAAATTGGCCCCAAATATTAGATTAGTAATTTCTTTCCAATATAATCTAAACATTTAGTGATATTTTCTTAGACAACCTAATTTTTTTTTTTTAAAGACACTTATTTGAATATAAGCAAACTAAGCAACCTTACATATTATTTTATTGCATAATATTTCTACATTTTTTGTGAGGAAAATACCTTTGATAAGGGATGTGAGGAGAAAAGTGAGCTTTTACCCTTGTTTTAGAAACATTTCTCCAGGTCTTAGCCATTATGGCTACATACCCAAGAAGACAGTTGTTTACAGTAAAGATCACTAACTGTGTTTATCGTATTGCAGCTTTTGAAAGCTTTGAAGACAACTAATGATTGTAAAAGCTTTAAAGATTCCTAAAGTCAATTTCAATAGTAAGCAAGACATACAACATTCATTTATACATCTGAATTACTGTGTTCAAAGAATTGCACGAGAAAAATATGGGGAAGAGACTATCATGATATTTTAGCACTGGATGTTTCTTTTTTGAACACTCTTCTTTTTCCAGTCTGACCAATGATATAAGGCTAAATTGAGCTTAAAAACTGACTATCATGAAAGTTTCTCTAGCACAAAGAAGTTAAATAATAATAATAATAAAAATATC
>NW_010263056.1:11537-22525 GCF_000690775.1 Eurypyga helias
ATTATAAAATGAATTATTAAAATATATTATTATATTAAAGACAGATTTCAGACGTAAACTTTAGTCATTAACAAAGTTGAGATTTAGACTTTGAGTTCAGAATGTCATCCATCAATTTCAGATGTTCATGTAAAGGAATTTACCTTACACTTGGAAAATATTCAGGAAAACTTTTTTCTGAAGAGACATACATTCTGTCACATACTGTTACGTCCCACTGCAGTTATTTAAATACATTCCCTGGCATCACGGATGCCAATTAAATTAATTTTAAAGTATTTGTCACAACAACCATTTTCACCACTTTAGTGTTTAGACAATGATCTATAAGGATGGTAACAGAGTTTGGTGGTACTAGCAGAAATTATTTATGAACATGACTTTAAAAAATACATTTTACATTTGTTTATTTGATAACATTACACATTTCATTTGCACTAGTACTTTATTCACAATAACGTCACTCTGATTTTGAATAAAAGATCAAACTGCTTCATCAGAAGTTGTTTTACCCAATCAATTTATCTCTTAACCAGTAAATTCTGTTTGTGGTAAGCACAAAACTTAGTTACCAGCACATAACAAGGATCAGATTTCTCTGTAGTGCTTTCTCAGGGATTTTTATAGGAAACTTTGGGCACCCTAATTGGAATTGTAGAAAGCTGGCAACACTAAAACTCAGGCCACTTCTTTAAAAGCTTATTGTTCCGACTTTTGCAGTTTAGTTGGTTGATAGGGGTGTTGGTGGTTTTGGTTTTTCTTCTTACAAACAGTAGTTTATACCAGATGTAATGATTACAAAAAATAAGTTAATGGTAAATTTAGTTAGTGTACTTCTCATGGAAGAATTAATACAAAATTTATCTATCACAGGTCCACTATACCAGTGTGAACGTTTTCAGAAAGAAAATCTTTCAGAGACTACTGAAGACTTGCAAATTATTATTAATCTTAATCCCAGTTACATGTGTAAGAAAAGAAAATGCACTGTTTCATCATATACATTGTAACCTTTAGCCTGTCCTCTTCAACTAGGCAGCAAGTATTTCAAACAAGTTAATTTCAAGGAAATTGCAAGTCCTTTATTAAATAATTTGTGGATACATTAGAATAAATTATTCTTCACATTCTTTTAATCTTTAACTCAGTTGTCCTATGAGACATGCATTTCTTTCAGAGATATTTTTTCTGCAAAACATTAACTCAAGTTTTAGGCTTACATTAGCACTCATTAAAGAATACAGGTAATTAAGAAAATTAGTTATATAAAATACTTGCTTTTGAAGCTCAAAAAAAACACCAACCTTGTCAAAAAACTTGGCTAATTGTTAAATTTTCATCTTTTGTGATATTTCCTGCACTAAAGCACATAGTATTATAGTGGAATGCATCTTAATCTTTATGCTGTACCAATGACACAGAGTTTGTAATACTACATAACAGTTGTGACTTGTATATTGTTCTGAAACCCTGGCATGGAAGCAGTCTTTCCAAAATCAATGTCTTTTCCAAACAAGTGGAAAATTATCTTACATTTTAACTGAACTTGTTATAAATTGACACCCAAGTAATCTTAAAATGTAATTAAATTAAAATCTATTAAATTTACTCTAACTTAAGTATTTTCAAAACTTACAAATATAATTACAATATGAAATAATATACAAAGATTGTTTGATGATTAAAAAACTTTCTCTGATTCTTATTTTTCATATTTTGCAATTCATTTTTGTGAGACACTAGTCTGATATTTATAGGAATAACAGTCAGTAAAGGAGCAACTACAGTTTTTACCCTACATGAAATGGAACGTATTTATATTCAGGTTCAGCTATTTTGCTTTCCTGCAGGACACTAAAACAAGAGAATGAGATCATCAGAATAAGGGGTTTGGTTGGTTTGTTAGTTTTTTAATTCGTTTTGGGTTTTTTAATATGGTTTGGAACAACAACATGCATCTCATTTTGAAGCCTCTGTGCAACACAGCATAGAGACCACTGAACTAAGGGCACTGTACCATTTTCTAAGACTAATATATCCATACTTATTTATCTGAGTACTCAAACTAATAACTCCTGAGCTACATAGCACCTTGGTCTATACTACTTTCATAATATAAACGGGCACTGAGAAGTTTTCTATCCTCTCTGCTTTTGCTTATGAATGTAAATGCCCTCTCAAACCCAGTCAATATATTTTGTCATTGCTAGTGCACACTATGCAGAATTCAAACATCTGTCATCATGATTATTATACCAGTAATCCACAGAGTTGTACCATCAAAATGGATAATCAAAGGCTTGAAAATGTCTCATTTTCCCATGGACTACTCTATCGTCTATGAACAAAACTGATTTTTACTAATTATGCTTAATTATTTATGTCCAATATGGTATGACAACACCTTTCAACACCAGCTAGGAAACAGAAGTTCCATTTCCTGGAAAAGTAAATTAGTTTGACTTTAATTTTTTCTATATGAGTATTAAAAAGAAAAAAAAAATCATTTTGTTCATGTACAAGAAAGAAATATCCAACAAAAGAAATAATATTAAAAAAAAAAAGTCTCAGTAGCATCCTTCTTGAGAGTAACAGTTTGCCTAGTTAGAATAGTCACACAGGACACTGGACACATCTTTTGCTTACATTGAGTATGCTTACCACGTGCCCTAACAGTAGATCGATGAGGGGAAAGAAAAAAACCACAAACCAGTGACCTATGTATTGTTGAGCCTTTCTGTTTCATATTCTAACACACTAGGTAAGAGACAAATTGGCACTAGGCCTTGTATTAGTAACAGCAGAGTTCCAAATCTATATCCCTTGATAGGGGAGACTGTGAAAACCCCAGAGTTTTTTATTGCAGGCATCTCTCAGTTTGACAAGCATTTTTATCAAAAATTCTGCTGTCACCCAACACACCATTCAGGAAAAGCTTTTATCCAAATGAATTATATATATATAAAAGTAAATACTGGAGAATGTTCTACAACTAGCTCTTAGAGTTTTATCTGGTACAAATCATCAAGATCCACAGCATGAAGACAGAGGGAGTTACAGAAGTAAAACAAAATTGGACTTCAATGTTTTGTTACAGGATCAACAGAAGCCTGGCAGTATTTCAGCTAGAGAATATATAGTCATCATCACCTCAATTAATGTGAACCAATCAGAAGTTTGGTACATAATTATGAAGGACTCCAGCTTTTATAGAATAAACTGCATCTTTGTACTTGAGGTATACTAACTCTGGCTAAACATTTAGAGGTGAAAATTCCTGGATTCATGGGAATGCAGATCCATCACTCCTTAGCATCCCTACTGCTTTGATAATTTTTGCTATCCCTTTCACATCTTGTGTCCTGCTCACCTACAAAAAGGGAATGTGTCATTACCAGCTTTCCTGCATATGAACGAAATCACAGTAACTGTTGGAGAGGCACATGTGCAAAAAGAAGATAGAAAAAAAAGTAGGATGGTATTTACACACATAGCAGCAGCATAATCCATTTTTTAAAATGCAGAATAGCTGAGAGAAATTTAATCAATGCCTTCTGCTTATTCATGATAATCAAAGACACAGTCTGCATCAGTGTGTAACTCAAAGGAACCGGATAATTTCATAGTATAGTAAGGAAAACTGACTTGGCATACTTGACTTATTGACACCAGCTATCCTCCTGCTCTCACTTTTAATTCTCTATAAAACTTGTGCCTACCATCCTCTACTGCCAGAGAAAATTCATACTCTGTGAACGATGGGGGGGGGGTCATTCAGGATGTTATCACATATTTTCTTGTTTAGTATTTGAAAACTTAAAGGATTAATCCAATTGAGCAAAATTACAACTTTGAATTTCAGTTTGTTAAATAAAGATTTATCTCCAACATAGATTACTATGTTACTATGAAATAAAGGTACACGTGTACCTGTATTTTTTCCAGCATAAATATATTTCAATTGCACTTACATTTCTTCTCTGAATACTATATTTACAGATAATCAGAAACAGATACTTCTTATGAGAAGGATTTTGTTCGTTTTCCTTACAATTTTTTTTTTTTTAAACAGCTGTTCTCAAAGTATAAATTAGGAATCTCCCAGCACACACTCTTTACAAACTTACAGCTTACTTGATAATATCACCATAAAGGGGTAATATCTTCTGCTAGAAGACAAAAGGGCATGTACCATTTCTTCAAATATCTTTGCATATTGGTATACATTAATTTGTCCCAAAACCATTATTCTAATCTGCATATTGACTGATATATTTGTTTGCCTAAAGAAAAGTTTAGGGGACACAGTGTCTGAAAAGATGTGGTTTTCTCTTTAGAAACAGTTGCAAAATATAACTGTAGCACTAGAGACAGACCCCTTAAAACAACCAGTCTCTGTTCTTTTGAAGACACATGACATTCTCAGAAAGCACTCCCCTACTCCTAAGACAAAATTGTCATTAACAAACTGAAAGCAACAATCAATGCCTGTGAAACTGAGTTTATTAGAGTGAAGTAATCCACCCAAACCTCGATAACTACCAGTCCCCATCTTTGGTCAAGTCAAGGTTTACTAACTATTTCTATCAATTTAAGGGCCAAGAGCTTCTTGTCCTGAAGCCAGCAGTTTTTCACTGGACTGAAAACCGGAGCTGTTCTAGGCAATTGTTATTTGATTCCCTTCTTATTATACAGTGTGTTGTACTGTGCTTAGGCTTTCTCACCTCTGCCAGCTACATAGCTTGGGAAGTTCATGTACATGGATGTTGGAAAGTATTCTGTAAATATAAGACCTTTTTTTTTTAATTAAATTATAAGACTGTATTATATCTTGCTTTGATTTTCCTGCTAAACAGCAGAAGGAAAAAGGATATTGAGAAGGTGGTTAGCACTTTTCACATATGAATAACTCAACAAGAATCATTCCACTATTTTTAGACTAATTTTATGGTGATGTCTATTTCTCCCTTCTACTTCCCCTGTATATTAGTGACATTCTTTCATGACATTTTTGCATTTGTGATCTTCCTATTGATTTTGTTCTTCCCTTAATTTGTAATGTGCCTCAGTCTCTCCCACTAAATTGTTAAGGAAATTATGTTCTGATCTTGATCAACCTGTTAACAAATGTGGTCTGATCTGTATGAAAGATATAAAAATCTTCTTAGGATATTTTACATGGTAACTTTGTGTGTGTCTCTTACTTAAGAAAAACTCCCTCACACCTAAAATCAGCACAGAAAAATAATATAATCTTATTTCTTCATGCCAGTCTCCAAAAGGATGGAAGGAGATTAGTGGTTTCCACAAACCGTATGACTATCTTCTATATTATCCACTGTGCTTTTCAAAGCAAATTCCTAGGACGTTAGCTTAAGTTACCAAATCTTTTTAAACTTCACTTTTTTATATGATTACTGCCTCAAAAGCTTGCTGCCTACTTCTGTGCAGGTCTGTATGTTTGAGGAAAAGGCAAACATCTCAAATGTCTTCAAATTTCTTTTTGATCGTGATATCCTTGAAAATGATCAATATTTAAACATTCATGACAGTTTCCTTTCAAGCAAAGCATCCAGGACAACTGACACTGAACCATGGAGCACTAAGAAACAGCAAGTGATACTAGTGGGTCACTGTATGCTCTTTGGGATGGAGGCACTCATGTGCTTCCCTGACTTGTCTAGAGAAATTAGCTGTTTGATGGGGGCTCAGATCCAGGATGTTGTGGAGACACAGTTGAAGCCTGCCTGACCCTCTGACTGTTAGTCCCTGCTGTCTTCCGTGTTGGAATCAATGATACTAAAAGGGATAACCTGGAGGATAAGAAACGTGACTACAGAGCTTTGTGCACAATATCAGGGCATTGGTACCCAGGTGGTTTTATCCTGAGTCCTAGAATTAAAACAAGTGTGTGAGAAAAAGGTACATAGTAAAATATATGCTAAGTGTGCTTCCAATTAAAAAAGCTTCAGTTCAAAATGTTGATATTAAAAAGTTCACAAAATTTAATTTCTATACAACACTGATTGGGGGTCAAATACAAATTACAGAAGAATATTCTGTAGTGGAGTACAGTAGGCTTTCTATGGTTAATGTCAATTGTTGCAAAAAAAATTAGTAACCAGGCTGAATGATATATTCCTTGAAAAGAATCCTTTAAAAATACTGGGCAAAAACATCATCAGAAATCTAGATAATACTACATTGGAGAAAATACAGAATATGTTTGCTTTGAGAAACTGATCATTGACAGTATCTCAAGTTGTTCGCTTTGATTTTACATCCAGAAGGCAAGAAACTAACTTCACTGGGAGGCATATAATGTAAAAAAAAAAATCATTTTTGAGTTAAGTATTTTAAACTTTTTATTCCCACTCTGACAGTTTCAGTGCAACTGCATAGGTTTAAAATTCTGTAAAACCTTTTTGTGTCAAGGAATTGTCTCACAGGAGTATAGCTAGTAAATTTTGGGTGTTCTAACATATTCCTGTCTTGAAACAGTTTTAAGACATTGCAGTTCATTTAAGAGTTTTCCGTTTCCAAAGCATTTGAATGATGGTTCACTTCATTAACATACTCATTAGCAAACTAAAAAGTATCCTAAGAAGCATTTTCTGTTTCTTTATACTGTTCTGTAACTCGGTGATTTGTAGTAGAAAACATGCACTTTAGTTATAATCCCCTTGTAATGTGTATTTGGGGCACAGATAGGATAATTCGATCAATGGTGAAGTTTCCAGATTATTTTAAAATTTTTCAACACAGCTCCATTTATCAGGTACAACATGAACATGAATCACATGCAACTATCAAACTAATTTGTTTCAGTGTTACACAACTCAAGGCAGCATTTTGATCCCTTTTTCCTTTCCCACCTAGCTGTATTTCCTTAGAAGCTGGCAACTGATCTGCAAACACACAGCTGGCATTTGTTCACTATTACCACTAAATAAAGATGAAACACTAGCTATAGTTCTTACGAGGTTTCTGGTCTGCTGCTGGATGTTGGGAGGGCTTGTACAGATTTACCAGGTGCTCAGATCTCACACCAGCAAATATTCTAGTTTAAGGAATCTAGCAGAAAAATAGCTGTAATCAATATTACTCTGAATATCTGTTTTCTGTAGCTGTAAACCTAATGGCAATGAGAGTCGCTATTACCTTGGCCAATACAAAGGTATGAAGTATAAATATTGTAACTGGGCATAGGTTTTCTTTCATTCATGCTACTTAAGATTTTATTTAAAGCTGAAAGGACGTTCAGATTATGAACACCAACATAGACGAATAATGTTATTAACACATCATATACTGCATTAGTTTATTTCCTTTGCATATGAATATTTTTAAGCTTCTTTTACTGGAAAATTTCAAAGTATATAAAATATTATTAATTATTTGTTACATCCTTTCTATTCGAAAATAATGCTTTCAGATATTTTTCACATTGCAAATTGGAGAAAAGAACTTCTCAAGGCTATCTTGGCAGGTGCCACCAGTCTTACAAAAATAAGCTGCTTATCTCTTTTATATAACTTTCATTGGTCTAACTAAAAGCATTCTTCAAAAGGTTCTACTTCAATTTACAAACCTGTCTATATCAAATAAACTGAAATGTTATATCTCTTCCACAGTTTAGTTAAACTTTAAATATTGCACTTTTTAAAACATGCTTGTTTTAATTAATATAATACCAGTCGAAAACTACAAGTCTGTCCACGACAATGAAGTAGTCTGAATATGAGAGTGCAGATTCTCAACTTTTTACATCATTAAAACTAATGTTTGAATTTTCTTTCTCTCACCTAAATTAATCCATGTTAGAAACCCACAGCTGGACATTTATGTTTTCATAAAAAGCCTTGAACATCTGTCTAATAGTAAAGATTAACAAAAAGGGAAAAAAATCCCTTTTTCCAATCCCAAATCAAAATGTTTCTAGCTTCCTATAAGAAAAAGAATTGCAAGCAATCACTTCTCTAAGTAAACCCAACTTGCAGTTACAATTTGAGACAGAATAATACTTATGGAATAGAAAAAAAAAAGCTTGTACTTAAAAGTCTGACAGTATTGCAAACTGGTTTCCTAAAAAGGAAAGAAAATAAATTACAACTACTTAAGATAAAAATTAAAACTAAAATTCCAATTATATACTGGAATAATACATGTACATATTCAAACTGAATTCCTGTCAACTATCAGTTTTGTACTATTTAGCTACATGATGTTTTTAATGTGCTGGTAACTTTTATTCCTTTTCAGTCACATATTAGTCAAACAAATGTTGCATTTCATAAAGAAAATCTGAATAAGAATTTTTTTCTACTAAAAGGAAGCTTTTATAAAGGAATTTGTGACCAAGTGTAAGAAAAATAGTATCAAGTAAGTCTGTTACAACACAAATGTCTGCCTTCCTTGAAAAAGGCCATAGAATTACATTTTTCTTCACCTTAATAAACATCTGTAGGGAACTCTGAAGCTGTTTTGGCTATTGTGAACTAAACTACTGTTTTGGAAGAAGTAAAAATCAGGTATTACCATATTTGTGTAGAAGCAGGAGAGGTAAAAATAGTTTTGGCAGCACCTGTTGATTCCATAGAACTCTTTTTTTTTTTCTTTTCTAACATCCATTCATAAGAGTTGAAAGAGTTGAATGAAGACTGATGTTTTTGTTGGTTAGTTGCTGGGGTTTTTTTTCAGATGTAAGTCATATGATTTCTCCATGAGGTATTTAGCAAAATAGATGTTCAAATTCCCCATGTGCAATACAGCGAATTAAAGAAAGACATTTTAACTGCAGATGAATGATCATCACAACTGTTTAGGGAGACTGCTAGCCTAACCGCTGATGTTTAGTAGTTTTCCCCCTTATAAGCCCTTAATGGGTATTGGTTTCTCACTCTTTTTTCACTAGCTATTACCAGCTTTTCATTTTTGTGGTAATTGTTGTTCTCATGAAAAGGCTTATACTCTCTTAAAGCAGCATTCTGTGACAAAATTATTTGTTTAAAAAAACACCTATGGTCATATTAATTTCCTTACTTCTTCAGCTACTCAGCTTAGGCTCCTTTCTCACTTCCATAAGCTGTTACAATTGCCAGAATAGCCAAATCAATGAACATGAAAACCTCAGTTCTGTGGAATTGTTGGCAATATTACTTTTAACAGGCCTTGATCATAGAGTAACTAAAAGTGTAGTGTAGCAATTTAAATGACTGTTACATTCTATCTTAGTCTTAAGATCTGGTTTTGGTTTTTTAGGGGTTTTTATTATTTTTTTAATTATCATTTCAATTTTAATTCACAACAAAGTTCAAACTCATACTGTAATTTTGGAAATATAATTCCTTATTGAATTACTGAAGTTCTAAAGCCAGTGCTATTATTAAAATAAATTTGCTTATCAAAATAAATTTACTTATTACTTTGTATCAAGCTTTCTCTCTTGTCATTCATAAACATCCCAAAACATAATTCAAAACAAAACAACCCCCCCAAAAAAAACAAAAACAAGACAAAACAAAAAGAAAACACAACAAAAACAGCAACAAAAAAGGAGGAAAAATGCTGGGTTTGTACTCATGAGGAAAAAAGTATATATTCAGCTACAGGTAGCATTCCTGGAAATAGGCATTTATAATGAAAATTCTGCTAGGGTCTGTCTGTATCTATGCTGCAACCTCGACAATGTTAGCAGGAGCATTATGCATGGGAAACACACAGCTTTACTCTACAATACTCACAAACTAGCAACACATTTTCTATAATTCACTTTTATGAGCTTCAGTTTCAAATGAATTTTACAGACTTAATGGATTGGGAAATTATTATGGGAAACAATAATTCAGAGCTGACCTTTTCTGAGTTACCTGTTATTTGATTGCTTTAGCTAGCAATGTCTTTAATTGAATTTGTCAGCAACAAAAAAATGGGTGCTAACAGCTGCTGACTTACATTTTATAATTACTGTTATTACCTCAGATAAATATTTAAGCAGGTGAAGAAAGAGTGGGATTAGAACAAAGTCACCTACAATAACAAAAAGTGAATGTCTCAATTGTAATACTCACTGTTTCTTAGATATATTTCTGAATTAGCAGATGTTCCAACACATTTTTGTTATTTAGTGAAAAAAATCAAGTTATATATCAGATGATGTGGTAAATAATAACCAAAGCCTGTTCTATTTCCTTAGCCAGAGATTCACAGCATCATCAACAAAGCTACTTGAAAATTCAGGCACAAATTGAGCAAATCCTGACTGCTTCTCATCAGCCAAAAAGCTCTAGAAAAACACAGACTTGCTCTTTGTGCAATGCAGAAATATAAGAGTAAGTTCTATATATTTTTTTAATGAAATGCTCTGAAACTATCTAATTAAAATAGTATTAAGCAACCAGAGTGCTGAATTTACATAGAAAAACTTTATATATAAAAAATACTAGCTTCCAAATAATTCAGTGCTCATCTCTTAATATTAAAAAAAAAAAAGAATAGTTTCGCATTGATTTTGTGAGAAGGGAATAATTGGGGTTTGTTTGTTTGCTTGTTTGTTAGGTTTTGAAGTATCTTAGAGTCATTAAATCATATGTCAAAGACTGGAATCATGAAATCTGTCATTGTTTTCTAGTCAAAGAATTTTTGGAGAATTAACATCAGTTACTTTCAAACATACTATTTCTTTCACTGTATCTGACAAACTTTTTATAGTTCTTTTTTTAATGTTGTTTTGCCTCATTTCTTGCCATAGAACTAAAATAAATTGTTCACATATTCTATGTCATTGTTAAAAAGAAGGAAAAAAATAATTTTCAGGAAATGATATCTCTTCTTATTAACCTAAGGGATTGAATATATGTGAAATTAAGCATAATTCCAACTCACAAACCAAAATGTGTTCAGGATCAGTGTCGTGGTTTAAATCTGGCTAGTAAAATACCACGAAAACTCCCTGACAAATTCCCCCTCCCCTCCTCCATTGGAGGAGG
>NW_010263057.1:0-3617 GCF_000690775.1 Eurypyga helias
ATGTTTCCCCTTTTCCAGTCAGCAAACTGGAAAAGCGTGAACTTCACCAGACTGCCATGACTTCTCAAATATGATGGATAGACGTTTTGCAACCTCATCCGCTAGTTCTTTCAGGACCCGCGGATGTATTCCATCGGGTCCCATGGACTTGTGCACCTCCAGGTCCATAGGTGCTCCCGAACTTGATCCTCTCTAACCATGGGCGGCTTGCCATTCTTCCAGTCCCTGCCCTTGCCTTCCGTGACTCGTGGGGGGGCTATCTTGTGTCCTTGCCAGTGAATACTGAGGCAAAAAAATCACTGAGCACCTCGGCCTTCTCCATATCCTGGGAAACCAGCTCTCCCATTTCTTTCTGCAGAGGGACAATATTTTCCCTGATCTTCCTTTTATCCCCTATGTACCTATAGAAGCCCTTCGTGTTGCCCTTGATGTCCTTGGCCAGGTTTAATTCTGTCAGGGCTTTGGCTTTCCTAACCTGATCCCTGACTTGTTGGACAACTTCCCTGTAATCCTCCCAGGCTCCCTGTCCCTGCTTCCACCCACTGTAGGCTGCTTTTTTGGGCCTGTTTGTCCAGGAGCTGCTTGTTCATCCACGCAGGCCTCCTGGCGTTTTTACCTGACTTCCTCTTTGTTGGGATGCATCACTCCTGAGCTTGGAGGAGAAGGTTCTTCAACACTTGCCAGCTTTCTGGGGCCCCTCTTCCCTCCAGAAGAGGGAATTGGCTCTTCATCCCATGGAACTCTGCCAATCAGTTCCTGAAGCGGCCAAAATCTCCTCTCCCGCAGTCCAGGGTAGCGAGCTTGCTGCGCACTCTCCTCGCTTCCGTGAGGATCCCAAACTCCATTCACCAACTCGGGCCGTGGTGCTTAATGTAAGGATCAGGCTGTGGTAGGACCAGACGCCGTGCCTTGCTGGGCTGCTAGGTTTACTCACAGATGGCCTGGCAGATGAGAGTTGCAAGTAGTCCAGAGGGACTGGCGGTTTCCTTGCTTGGGAAATGCTCTCCCCCTGCTTTGCTGAGTGGGACAGGAGCAGGCATGGCCACATCTAGAGCACAAATGCTGTCTGTTCTGCTGGGTTTTGGGGCACTCTTCTTCCTGGCACCCCACTGATGCACGCCAACAGCCCAGATGCCTCCCTTCTGCCGTTGGTTTGGCTTTCTGAGCAGAGACCTGGTTCGGGTGGAGGCACAGGGAGGCTGCACTCAGCATTGAGGCTGCTCACAACTTCCTGGCTCGCTCGCTGCCAGCACAGCCGTGGAGCACAGAAGTTCGGTCAGGCGCCCTGAGCTCTGTGGGACAAGGTTCCTGTAATCCCTTTAATCTGGCTGAAGAACATGCTGAGAGCAGGAAGGTGCTGGCTACAACTTCCCAGCCCCTCTTTATGCGGCGTGTGTGGTTATAACCATGCCACGAGCTGAACCTCGAGCATCTGTGCTAGAAATAAGAGATTCTGACCCATCCCACAAAGCTGTCCCCTACATCAGCTGGGCTCATGTCTCTCGCTCCTCCTGTCACTTCTTGATATGGGAGAAGGATCTGAAGGGAGTTTTGTTCCAACCTTCACAGCTTTTCTGGGCGCTAGAGCTCTTCCGCCAGGCTTTCCCTTCTACTGGGCAGGAAGCTTTTTGCTTGTTATCCTCTGTGCACGCTCTGTGCTCCAGGGAAAAGACACTGCACCTGAGAATCACATCACCCTTACGGGAGGCCTCTGGGTGCCTGGAATCAGGACCATCCTTGTGAGTATGCAGGACAGCAACTGGAGGGGAGCAGAAAGTCCTGTGCACCTTGCTGAGGATGTGCTGCATTCCTTGTGCATGCCAGGAGCCTCCGAGCCCCCCGTCACCCTGTCTGTGCTTTTCCCTTCACTGACTTTTGCCCGGTGCTGTTACGTGTCCTTGTCTGAGGTGCGTGTGGTGCCAGTTCCCTTCCCCTCGTCCTCCCCTGCCGATCGCTGGCTCGCAGGGGGTCTCATTTCAGTAGGGTCCCGTCTCCCCGCTTCCTGCCTGTCGGTGTTGGTTTTGCCACCCGAGCGCTGCCGTGTTGTCAGTGTGCTTAACTCTGACCTGGCTTGTCTGTGGCCTGTTTCAGTGCGAGGAAGCGGCCTACGAGGAGCGGCGGTACCCAGCTGGGAAGTGGGCGTGTGTCACCAAGGGGGAGCCCATGTATGAGCAGAGCATCTCCATGAGCTTCATGAAGCTCATGCGCTACATCTGCAAGGAGAACTCTGTAGGTGTGTGCAGGCAGGGACCAGAGGGGCTGGCAGGCTGCACAGAGGGAGGGCTCTGCCACCGGTTTGTCTGGAGAGGGGAGGAGGGCTGCTGCCGCTGAGCCGGCCGTCTCACCCTGCCCACTGCCTTCCTCCCTCTTTCCAGGTTGCTACCTGGGCATGACAGTCCCAGTGCTCAATGAAATCCACCTGACCGAGGAGGGGACCGAACTGGAGCGTGAGGTCGTAACTGCCTATTACCTCCCGGGAGAGTTCCAGCAAAACCCCCCTCTTCCCATGGACCCCGAAATCCGCATCACCGAGAGGGCACCACTCCGGGTTATTACCAGGTGACACCAGCGGTGTCCTGTCAGCTCCGCAGGGCGTGTGAACTCCCTGCATGGCTGCCGTGATTCCTTGGGCGGAGGGATGGGAGCCCTGGCTGTGGGAAGGGGGAACGTGCTGGCTCTGTTTGCTTACAGTGCGCCCTTTGCTGCAGGGTTTTCTATGGGATGACCACGGAGGAGACGATTCTGCGAGAGATCAGTCTCCTCTGGGAGCTCTTGGGCTCCACGGATGCTGTGCTCCGGGAAACCTACATTGTGGCTGCTTACGAAAACCCCAGCATCCCTCAGCGCCGCAATGAGATCTGGTTCATCTGCCGAGCAGACTGAGTCCCCTCCGGGACCGCAAACTGTCCTGCGGCCGGATCCGGTGTAGATGGCAGTTCTGACCCAAAGGAGGCGAATGCACATCCTGACCCACCGTTCACCCACAAAGCGACGGACCGGGAGACTGCGGGGTGGGTTTGCACGCTGCCCTGCGAGGGGCCCAGCCAGGGGGAAACCTGCCAGGTCTGCGCTTCCCCCCCCTTGGCGAGGGCCAGCTGAGGCTGGAGCGGGCACCGGGGAGAGCCTCCGCAGCAGGCTGCTGGCGGGAAGCACGCGGGGGTGGCTCGTGTAAGGCGGTAACCGTGCGGGCTTGTGCAATGACCTGGGCTTCTCTTAGCTCTGAGCTGGGCTTGCAGAGCTGTGCCAGGCACGCTGGTGGGGCTTGTGGTGGGCAGAGCCACGGGCCGATGGTGTCTGGAAGGCAAATGACTGTGTACGAGGTGCGGGGCTTGCTCTGGGCTCTGGCCTGCTTCCTGGGAGGGTGGCTGCCTGTCCCAAGCAGAGCCACTGAAATGCTGCTACAGGGACGGTGAGCTTCGAAGGGGAAAAAGGGCTCGCCACGAGCGAGATGTGGATTCCAAATGTTTCCTGCTGGGGTGGTTCTCTTGGGGCTGTTGGGTGCCTCCCTGGCTGTCCCTCAGCCAGGACCGGGGCGCTGGCAGCCTTTGTCCATCCGTTGTGGGTGCTGTTTGGCGTCCCTGCTGCAAGCTGAGAGGGACGGGTCCTGACAGCGGCGG
>NW_010263057.1:3663-5328 GCF_000690775.1 Eurypyga helias
TTTCACATCCATGAATACCGTCACGCTTTCCTGGCGGAAGCCGGCAGTGCCAACCATAAATAAACCCAGCTCAAACCACCGCAGCTGCGGATCACTGATGGTGGAAGGGGGGATGGTGCCCAGGGTGGCTTGGGAAGAGCCTTGCACTCTCGCTCCTCAGGATGCTGTGAAGCTCTGGGTAATTAGGAGGGCTCTGATGTTTGCCCAGGGTATGGCCTCGCGTTCAGCCAGGCACCACCTCTGCTGCGTGGCACAGGCCGCTTACGTTACTGCTACGAACCACCCTGGCCACGCTCTGCAGGTAAGGTGGGTCACTGCTGGGTGGAGTGTGCTCCAGCCGCGTTTTCCCCTGTGCAAAAAGGTGGCTCCTTGGACTGTACCATACGCGGGGGCTGAGAACTCAGACGCGAGTGCTGGTTGGCTGCAAGAACTGCTGTACTTTTGCAGGAATGTGCTTCCAGCGTGATGTGGACGGACTTCAGGACTTCCAGTGCCTGAAGGGGCTACAAGGAAGCTGGGGGGGACTTTTTACAAGGGCCTGTAGTGACAGGACAAGGGGTAATGGGGACAAATTGAAAGGGGGGAGGTTTAGATTGGATATCAGGAAGAAGTTCTTCCCGGAGAGGGTGGTGAGGCACTGGCACAGGTTGCCCAGAGAAGCTGTGGGTGCCCCATCCCTGGAAGTGTTCAAGGCCAGGCTGGATGAGGCTTTGAGCAACCTGGTCTAGTGCAAGGTGTCCCTGCCCATGGCAGGGGGGTTGGAACTGGATGGTCTTTAAGGTCCCTTCCAACCCAAACCGTTCTGTGATTCTGTGACTCAGCAGCTGCCTCTGACCCAGTTCCCCAGGAGTTTCCTCCGGCTGTAGCTGGAGGTGTGCTGTGTGCCTTGTCTCCTCCTCCTCCTGCTGCCCAAACTCTGGCTCTGGCCCTTTGGCCCTGCAGTGCAGCCAGAGCCAGGGAAGGAAGGGAAGGCCAGGCCAGCTCCGGGGTCTCATGGCCCCAGCAGCGCAGGGGAATTCTGCCACTACAGTCGAATGCTGTTCCCTGCCCTGCCCGGGATCCTGGCTGCCCAGCCTGGGGCTGAGTGGGGGGAGCAGAGCCGAGCACGTTACACCCTCCCCTTCCAGGGAGCGAGGTAGCTTCGGGCAGAGCCTGGGCAAGCACAGCAAGAGCAGACGGTGGTTTCCTGGGTATCCTGTGGTGCTGTTCTCGTCCCTGGGGCACTACAGATAAGAGTGGGTATGCCTGTGCCCGTGGCCCTCCTGGGGAAGCAATTCCCTTACGTGAGGCTGGGATCAGGCAGCTCAGCACCAGTGGGAGAGCCAAGCCGGCTGGGGTGTGGAGGCCAGAGACCCTCCCTCTTGCTACGCATCGGCTGCTTCTCTTGCCTGCCCACAGCTCGCAGGTGGAAGTAAAACTTGCTTTCTAGAGCTTGCTGAATCGGCTACCGCTTCCTCTGAGGCTGCTTGGTCCCCAACCACAACCAAACCAGCCTTCGGTGACAGGAAGCGGTGGCTTCCCCGTGCGACAGGACTGGTCTGCGGCTCCTGGCAAAACCGCACGGCCACGTGCCCCGCTGGGGCAGCTCCGCGTTCTCCCAGGCCCCGATGGAAGCGGCAACGGTAGGGGATTCCGGTGCAGCTCCGGGCTGGTACCGCCACGCAG